>NC_090934.1:1476724052-1476949052 GCF_040938575.1 Ambystoma mexicanum
CCTCATTTCCCTGAGTATAAAAGATGTAGGATCAGAAAGGGCTGAGGAGGGGAAACCGGTGAGGCCAGGAGCTGTGTGCCCCTCATTTCCCTGAGTATAAAAGTTGTGTGATCAGAAAGGGTTGCGGAGGGGAAACCGGCGAGGCCAGGAGCTGTGTGCCCCTCATTTCTCTGAGT
The DNA here is from genome assembly GCF_040938575.1 of Ambystoma mexicanum. Classification (NCBI taxonomy): domain Eukaryota; kingdom Metazoa; phylum Chordata; class Amphibia; order Caudata; family Ambystomatidae; genus Ambystoma; species Ambystoma mexicanum. The sequence continues at coordinate 1,476,724,229 of NC_090934.1, forward strand.
ATAAAAGATGTGGGATCGGAAAGGGCTGCAGAGGGGAACCAGGCGAGGCCAGGAGCTGTGTGCCCCTCATTTCCCTGAGTATAAAAGTTGTGGGATCAGAAAGGGCTGTGGAGGGGAAACTGGCGAGGCCAGGAGCTGTATGCCCCTCATTTCCATTGAGTATAAAAGTTGTGGGATCAGAAAGGGCTGCAGAGGGGAAACCGGTGAGGCCAGGAGCTGTGTGCCCCTCATTTCCCTGAGTATAAAAGTTGTGTGATCAGAAAGGGTTGCGGAGGGGAAACCAGCGAGGCCAGGAGCTATATGCCCCTCATGTCCCTGAGTATAAAAGATGTGGGATCAGAAAGTGCTGCGGAGCGGAAACTGGCGAGGCCAGGAGCTGTATGCCCCTCATTTCCTTGAGTATAAAAGATATGGGATCAGAAAGGGCTGAGGAGGGGGAACCGGCGAGGCTAGGAGCTGTGTACCCCTCATTTCCCTGAGTATAGAAGATGTGGGATCAGAAAGGGCTGCGGAGGGGAAACCGGCGATGCCATGAACTGTATGCCCCTCATTTCCCTGAGTATAAAAGATGTAGGATCAGAAAGGGCTGAGGAGGGGAAACCGGCGACGCCAGGAGCTGTATGCCCCTCATTTCCCTGTGTATAAAAGATGTGGGATCAGAAAGGGCTGCGGAGGGGAAACCGGCGAGGCCAGGAGCTGTGTGCCCCCCATTTCCCTGAGTATAAAAGATGTAGGATTAGAAAGGGCTGCGGAGGAGAAACCGCCAGGGCCAGGAGCTGTGTGCCCCTCATTTCCCTGAGTATAAATGATGTGGGATCAGAAAGGGATGACGAGAGGAAACCGGCGAGGCCAGGAGCTGTGTGCCCATCATTTCCCTGAGTATAAAAGATGTGGGATCAGAAAGGGCTGTGGAGGGGAAAGCAGCAAGGCCAGGAGCTGTGTGCCCCTCATTTCCCTGAGTATAAAAGATGTGGGATCCAAAAGGGCTGCAGAGTAGAAAACGCCGAGGCCAGGAGCTGTGTGCCCCTCATTTCCCTGAGTATAAAAGATGTGGGATCAGAAAGGGCTGACGAGGGGAAACCGGCGAGGCCAGGAGCTGTGTGCCCCTCATTTCCCTGAGTATAAAAGATGTGGGATCAGAAAGGGCTGTGGAGGGGAAACCGGCGAGGCCAGGAGCCATGTGCCCCTCATTTCCCTGAGTATAAAAGATGTGGGATCAGAAAGGGCTGTGGAGGGGAACCAGCGAGGTCAGGAGCTGTATGCCCCTCATTTCCCTGAGTTTAAAAGATGTGGGATCAGAAAGGGCTGCGGAGGGGAACCAGCGAGGCCAGGAGCTGTGCGCCCCTCATTTCCCTGAGTATAAAAGTTGTGGGATCAGAAAGGGCTGCAGAGGGGAAACCGGCGAGGCCAGGAGCTAGATGCCCCTCAGTTCCCTGAGTATAAAAGTTGTGGGATCAGAAAGAGCTGTGGAGGGCAAACCGGCGAGGCCAGGAGCTAGATGCCCCTCATTTCCCTGAGTATAAAAGATGTGGGCTCAGAAAGGGCTGAGGAGGGGAAACCGGCGAGGCCAGGAGCTTTGTGCCCCTCATTTCCCTGAGTATAAAAGATATGGGATCAAAAAGGGCTGCAGAGGGGAAACCGGCGAGGCCAGGAGCTGTATGCCCCTCATTTCCCTGAGTATAAAAGATGTGGGATCAGAAAGGGCTGAGGAGGGGAAACCGGAGAGGCCAGGAGCTGTGTGCCCATCATTTCCCTGAGTATAAAAGATTGTGGGATCAAAAAGAGCTGCGGAGGGGAAACCGGCGAGGCCAGGAGCTGTATGCCCCTCATTTCCCTGAGTATAAAAGATGTGGGATCAGAAAGGGCTGTGGAGGGGAAACCGGCGAGGCCAGGAGCTGTATGCCCTGCAGTTCCCTGAGTATAAAAGTTGTGGGATCAGAAAGGGCTGCAGAGGGGAAACAGGCGAGGCCAGGAGCTATATGCCCCTCATTTCCCTGAGTATAAAAGATGTGGGATCAGAAAGGGCTTCAAAGGGCAAACCGGCGAGGCCAGGAGCTGTATGCCCCTCATTTTCCTGAGTAGAAAAGATGTGGGATCAGAAAGGGCTGCAGAGGGGAAACCGGCGAGGCCAGGAGCTGTGTGTCCCTCATTTCCCTGAGTAGAAAAGATGTGGGATCAGAAAGGGCTGCGGAGGGGAAACCCGCAAGGCCAGGAGCTGTGTGCCCCTCATTTCCCTGAGTATAAAAGACGTGGGATCAGAAAGGGCTGAGGAGGGGAAACCGGCGAGGCCAGGAGCTGTGTGCCCATCATTTCCCTGAGTATAAAAGATGTGGGATCAAAAAGGGCTGCGGGGGGGAAACCGGCGAGGCCAGGAGCTGTTTGCCCCTCATTTCCCTGAGTATAAAAGATGTGGGATCAGAAAGGGCTGTGGAGGGGAAACCGGCGAGGCCAGGAGCTGTGTGCCCCTCATTTCCCTGAGTATAAAAGATGTGGGATCAGAAAGGGCTGCGGAGGGGAAACCGGCGAGGCCAGGAGCTGTGTGCCCCTCATTTCTCTGAGTATAAAAGATGTGGGATCGGAAAGGGCTGCAGAGGGGAACCAGGCGAGGCCAGGAGCTGTGTGCCCCTCATTTCCCTGAGTATAAAAGTTGTGGGATCAGAAAGGGCTGTGGAGGGGAAACCGGTGATGCCAGGAGCTGTGTGCCCCTCATTTCCCTGCGTATAAAAGTTGTGTGATCAGAAAGGGCTGCGGAGGGGAAACCGGCGAGTCCAGGAGCTATATGCCCCTCATTTCCCTGAGTATAAAAGATATGGGATCAGAAAGGGCTGCGGAGGGGTAACTGGCGAGGCCAGGAGCTGTATGCCCCTCATTTCCTTGAGTATAAAAGATATGGGATCAGAAAGGGCTGCGGAGGGGAAACCGGCGAGGCCAGGAGCTATGTACCCCTCATTTCCCTGAGTATAAAAGATGTGGGATCAGAAAGGGCTGAGGAGGGGAAATCAGCGAGGCCAGGAGCTGTGTGCCCCTCATTTCCCTGAGTATAAAAGATGTGGGATCAAAAAGGGCTGCGGAGGGGAAACTGGCGAGGCCAGGAGCTGTATGCCCCTCATTTCCATTGAGTATAAAAGTTGTGGGATCAGAAAGGGCTGCAGAGGGGAAACCGGTGAGGCCAGGAGCTGTGTGCCCCTCATTTCCCTGAGTATAAAAGTTGTGTGATCAGAAAGGGTTGCGGAGGGGAAACCAGCGAGGCCAGGAGCTATATGCCCCTCATGTCCCTGAGTATAAAAGATGTGGGATCAGAAAGTGCTGCGGAGCGGAAACTGGCGAGGCCAGGAGCTGTATGCCCCTCATTTCCTTGAGTATAAAAGATATGGGATCAGAAAGGGCTGAGGAGGGGGAACCGGCGAGGCTAGGAGCTGTGTACCCCTCATTTCCCTGAGTATAGAAGATGTGGGATCAGAAAGGGCTGCGGAGGGGAAACCGGCGATGCCATGAACTGTATGCCCCTCATTTCCCTGAGTATAAAAGATGTAGGATCAGAAAGGGCTGAGGAGGGGAAACCGGCGACGCCAGGAGCTGTATGCCCCTCATTTCCCTGTGTATAAAAGATGTGGGATCAGAAAGGGCTGCGGAGGGGAAACCGGCGAGGCCAGGAGCTGTGTGCCCCCCATTTCCCTGAGTATAAAAGATGTAGGATTAGAAAGGGCTGCGGAGGAGAAACCGCCACGGCCAGGAGCTGTGTGCCCCTCATTTCCCTGAGTATAAATGATGTGGGATCAGAAAGGGATGACGAGAGGAAACCGGCGAGGCCAGGAGCTGTGTGCCCATCATTTCCCTGAGTATAAAAGATGTGGGATCAGAAAGGGCTGTGGAGGGGAAAGCAGCAAGGCCAGGAGCTGTGTGCCCCTCATTTCCCTGAGTATAAAAAATGTGGGATCCAAAAGGGCTGCAGAGTAGAAAACGCCGAGGCCAGGAGCTGTGTGCCCCTCATTTCCCGGAGTATAAAAGATGTGGGATCAGAAAGGGCTGACGAGGGGAAACCGGCGAGGCCAGGAGCTGTATGCCCCTCATTTCCCTGAGTATAAAAGATGTGGGATCAGAAAGGGCTGTGGAGGGGAAAGCAGCAAGGCCAGGAGCTGTGTGCCCCTCATTTCCCTGAGTATAAAAGATGTGGGATCCAAAAGGGCTGCAGAGTAGAAAACGCCGAGGCCAGGAGCTGTGTGCCCCTCATTTCCCTGAGTATAAAAGATGTGGGATCAGAAAGGGCTGAGGAGGGGAAACCGGCGAGGCCAGGAGCTGTGTGCCCCTCATTTCCCTGAGTATAAAAGATGTGGGATCAGAAAGGGCTGTGGAGGGGAAACCGGCGAGGCCAGGAGCTGTGTGCCCCTCATTTCCCTGAGGATAAAAGATGTGGGATCAGAAAGGGCTGCGGAGGGGAAACCGGCGAAGCCAGGAGCTGTATGCCCCTCATTTCCCTGAGTATAAAAGATGTGGGATCAGAAAGGGCTGCAGAGAGAAAGCAGCGAGATCAGGAGCTGTATGCCCCGCTGCGGAGGGGAGACCGGCGAGGTGACGAGCTATATGCCCCTCATTTCCCTGAGTATAAAAGATGTGGGATCAGAAAGGACTGCGGAGGGGAAACCGGCGAGGCCAGGAGATATATGCCCCTCATTTCCCTGAGTATAAAAGATGTGGGATCAGAATGGGCTGCGGAGGGGAACCAACGAGGCCAGGAGCTGTACGCCCCCTCATTTCCCTGAGTATAAAAGATGTGAGATCAGAAAGGGCTGAGGAGAAAAACCAGCGAGGTCAGGAGCTGTATGCCCTGCTGTGTAGGGGAGACCGGTGAGGCGACGAGCTGTACGCCCCTCATTTCCCTGAGTATAAAAGATATGGGATCAGAAAGGGCTGCGAAGAGGAAACCGGCGAGGCCAGGAGATATATGCCCCTCATTTCCCTGAGTATAAAAGATGTGGGATCAGAATGGGCTGCGGAGGGGAAACCGGCGAGGCCAGGAGCTGTGTGCCCCTCATTTCCCTGAGTATAAAAGATGTGGGATCAGAAAGGGCTGAGGAGGGGAAACCGGCGAGGCCAGGAGCTGTGTGCCCCTCGTTTCCCTGAGTATAAAAGATGTGGGATCAAAAAGGGCTGCGGAGGGGAAACCGGTTAGGCCAGGAGCTGTATGCCCCTCATTTCCATTGAGTATAAAAGTTGTGGGATCAGAAAGGGCTGCGAAGGGGAAACCGTTGAGGCCAGGAGCTGTGTGCCCCTCATTTCCCTGAGTATAAAAGTTGTGTGATCAGAAAGGGCTGCGGAGGGGAAACCAGCGAGGCCAGGAGCTATATGCCCCTCATTTCCCTGAGTATAAAAGATGTGGGATCAGAAAGGGCTGCGGAGGGGAAACCGGCGAGGCCAGGAGCTGTATGCCCCTCATTTCCTTGAGTATAAAAGATATGGGATCAGAAAGAGCTGAGGAGGGGAAACCGGCGAGGCCAGGAGCTGTGTACCCCTCATTTCCCTGAGTATAGAAGATGTGGGATCAGAAAGGGCTGCGGAGGGGAAACCGGCGATGCCAGGAACTGTATGCCCCTCATTTCCCTGAGTGTAAAAGATGTGGGATCAGAAAGGGCTGAGGAGGAGAAACCGGCAATGCCAGGAGCTGTATGCCCCTCATTTCCCTGAGTATAAAAGATGTGGGATCAGAAAGGGCTGCGGAGGGGAAACCAGCGAGGCCAGGAGCTGTCTGCCCCGCATTTCCCTGAGTATTAAAGATGTAGGATAAGAAAGGGCTGCGGAGGGGAAACCGCCAAGGCCAGGATCAGGGTGCCCCTCATTTCCCTGAGTATAAATGATGTGGGATCAGAAAGGGCTGACGAGAGGAAACCGGCGAGGCCAAGAGCTGTGTGCCCCTCATTTCGCTGAGTATAAAAGATGTGGGATCAGAAAAGGCTGTGGAGGGGAAACCGGCGAGGCCAGGAGCTGTGTGCCCCTCATATCCCGGAGTATAAAAGATGTGGGATCCGAAAGGGCTGCGGAGGAGAAACTGCCGAGGCCAGGAGCTGTGTGCCCCTCATTTCCCTGAGTATAAAAGATGTGGGATCAGAAAGGGTTGACAAGGGGAAACCGGCGAGGCCAGGAGCTGTGTGCCCCTCATTTCCCTTAGTATAAAAGATGTGGGATCAGAAAGGGCTGTGGAGGGGAAACCGGCGAGGCCAGGAGCCGTGTGCCCCTCATTTCCCTGAGTATAAAAGATGTGGGATCAGAAAGGGCTGCGGAGGGGAAACCGGCGAAGCCAGGAGCTGTATGCCCCTCATTTCCCTGAGTATAAAAGATGTGAGATCAGAAAGGGCTGAGGAGAGAAACCAGCGAGTTCAGGAGCTGTATGCCCCGCTGTGGAGGGGAGACCGGTGAGGCGACGAGCTGTACGCCCCTCATTTCCCTGAGTATAAAAGATGTGGGATCAGAAAGGGCTGCGGAGGGGAAACCGGCGAGGCCAGGAGATATGTGCCCCTCATTTCCCTGAGTATAAAAGATGTGGGATCAGAATGGGCTGCAGAGGGGAACCAACGAAGCCACGAGCTGTACGCCCCTCATTTCCCTGAGTATAAAAGATGTGGGATCAGAAAGGGCTGCAGAGGGAAATCGGCGAGGTCAGGAGCTATATGCCCTTCATTTCCCTGAGTATAAAAGATGTGGGATCAGAAAGGGCTGCAGAGGGGAAACCGGCGAGGCCAGGAGCTGTACGACCCTCATTTCCCTGAGTATAAAAGATGTGGGATCAGAAAGGGCTGTGGAGGGGAAACCGGCAAGGCCAGGAGCTGTGTGCCCCTCATTTCCCTGAGTATAAAAGTTGTGGGATCAGAAAAGGCAGCGGAGGGGAAACAGGCGAAGCCAGGAGTTGTATGCCCCTCATTTCCCTGAGTATAAAAGATGTGGATCAGAAAGGGCTGAGCAGGGGAAACCGGCGAGGCCAGGAGATATATGCCCCTCATTTCCCTGAGTATAAAATATGTGAGATCAGAAAGGGCTGCGGAGGGGAAACCGATGAGGCCAGGAGCTGTGTACCCCTCATTTCCCTGAGTATAAAAGATGTGGGATCAGAAGGGGCTGAGGAGGGGGAACCGGCGAGGCCAGGAGCTGTGTGCCCCTCGTTTCCCTGAGTATAAAAGATGTGGGATCAAAAAGGGCTGCGGAGGGGAAACCGGCGAGGCCAGGAGCTGTATGCCCCTCATTTCCATTGAGTATAAAAGTTGTGGGATCAGAAAGGGCTGCGGAGCCGGAAACCGGTGAGGCCAGGAGCTGTGTGCCCCTCATTTCCCTGAGTATAAAAGTTGTGTGATCAGAAAGGGCTGCGGAGGGGAAACCAGCGAGGCCAGGAGCTATATGCCCCTCATTTCCCTGAGTATAAAAGATGTGGGATCAGACAGGGCTGCGGAGGGGAAACCGGCGAGGCCAGGAGCTGTATGCCCCTCATTTCCTTGAGTATAAAAGATATGGGATCAGAAAGGGCTGAGGAGGGGAAACCGGCGAGGCCAGGAGCTGTGTACCCCTCATTTCCCTGAGTATAAAAGATGTGGGATCAGAAAGGGCTGTGGAGGGGAAACCGGCGAGGCCAGGAGCCGTGTGCCCCTCATTTCCCTGAATATAAAAGATGTGGAATCAGAAAGGGCTGCGGAGGGGAAACCGGCGAAGCCAGGAGCTGTATGCCCCTCATTTCCCTGAGTATAAAAGATGTGGGATCAGAAAGGGCTGCGGAGAGAAACCAGCGAGTTCAGGAGCTGTATGCCCCGCTGCGGAGGGGAGACCGGTGAGGCGACGAGCTGTACGCCCCTCATTTCCCTGAGTATAAAAGATGTGGGATCAGAATGGGCTGCGGAGGGGAACCAACGAAGCCAGGAGCAGTACGCCCCTCATTTCCCTGAGTATAAATTATGTGGGATCAGAAAGGGCTGCAGAGGGGAAACCGGCGATGTCAGGAGCTATATGCCCTTCATTTCCCTGAGTATAAAAGATGTGGGATCAGAAAGGGCTGCAGAGGGGAAACCGGCGAGGCCAGGAGCTGTGTGCCCCTCATTTCCCTGAGTATAAAAATGTGGGATCAGAAAGGGCTGCGGAGGGGAAACCGGCGAGGCCAGGAGCTATATGCCCCTCATTTCCCTGAGTATAAAATATGTGGGATCAGACAGGGCTGCGGAGGGGAAACCGGCGAGGCCAGGAGCTGTATGCCCCTCATTTCCCTGATTATAAAAGATGTGGGATCAGAAAGGGCTGCAGAGCGGAAACCGGCGAGGTCAGGAGCTATATGCCCTTCATTTCCCTGAGTATAAAAGATGTGGGATCAGAAAGGGCTGCAGAGGGGAAACCGGCGGGGCCAGGAGCTGTACGACCCTCATTTCCCTGAGTATAAAAGATGTGGGATCAGAAAGGGCTGCGGAGGAGAAACCGGCAAGGCCAGGAGCTGTACGCCCCTCATTTCCCTGAGTATAAAAGATGTGGGATCAGAAAGGGCTGCGGAGGGGAAACCGGCGAGGCCAAGAGCTGTGTGCCCCTCATTTCCCTGAGTATAAAAGATGTGGGATCTTAAAAGGCTGCGGAGGGGAAACCGGCGAAGCCAGGAGCTGTATGCCCCTCATTTCCCTGAGTATAAAAGATGTGGGATCAGAAAGGGCTGAGGAGGGGAAACCGGCGAAGCCAGGAGCTGTATGCCCCTCATTTCCCTGAGTATAAAAGATGTGTGATCAGAAAGGGCTGCGGAGCGGAAACCGGCGAGGCCAGGAGCTGTGTGCCGGGTTCATTCTTCTGACACCCCCACACTTTCCTGAGCCATTTGGGGGCCGCCAGGAGTATGTAGGGCAAGGGAACACATGTTCTTTTTCAAGCCCTGTTCCGAAGACGCTCATTCATGCTTGCATGTGGCTCCCCCAACCTTTGAAATGTGGGCACAGCCGCCTGCTGCCATGCCAGTTAGCATCTCTGTATCTGGACGGGGCAAAGGGGGAGCGTAACAGAGCCCATGTTTGCAATCAGAAAAGGTTTCCATTTGGACCCTTCGCCATTCCTTACATTCTTGCATCCAGATTTAGCAGCAAGAGAATCTCTCTGTGTTAAGTCGGGCTGGTGACTTTCTGCAGGGATGTGAATGCTGTGATTGGCTGGAGAGGAGGGTCACGTGAGCTACCTTGCGAAAACCGCAGGACACATGCAACATGTGAACATTGTCTGATTCCAGCATATGCACCGAGACTGTAAACTCAGATGGTGTGTAACTCACTGGCTTATGTGTGTGTTTTTTTTTAATAACGCCAAGAATATATGTTTTTGAAGGGGCCTGAAGGCTGCAGTCCTCAGACCTGGGGTTAACCCCCGATGCTCTGCCCAGTCACCCCATTCCTCAGAACCATAGCGCCTCCTGCACTCTTGAGCGTGGGCACATGGCCCACACTGTGGCAGACATGGCTGAGCGTAGGCAGACCGGAAGCGGTTGCTTGTCATCATTATATCCGGTTTTGTCTGTTTTCAGAGGTCTGTCCGCCAAACCCTGCGAAGTGTGGCTCTACGTACTTCCACGCTATAGGCTTCGTGGCACATGACACGTACTCATCAGGAGAAACCTGATTAATCTGAACTAATTAATTCGTGCAGTAGATGGTCTGTTTAATCTTCTTGCCCAATCGCGACCACTGATCAAATGGAACTGTGCGTTAATGTCATTAAAGTGCAAAGCAGCTATCGATTCCTGAAGAGAGATTAGAACAGCTCCTGCTGAAGTCATTGGGAATGGGACCGGCTGAAGCAATCCCAGTACCGGCGCCTTGTATATGCCGGAGGCGTGCCTGCCCCCCCCCCCCCACCCTGTTCCTGAATGGCCCCCAATCTGAAGCAGGCCCAGAATCTCAGAAAGTTCTTCTTTTCAATTATTATTTTTATTTTATTGTGCATTTGTAAGGCGCCTATACATCAAGTAACTTGTGTTTCAAAGCGCCCACAGGGCAGCAGGGAGGGGACATGGGAATGAAAGGCAAATATAACAATGACAGACAGAGGTGGTCCTACTAGGCCTTGTGAGTAGTCAGAGCGTGCACGTGCTACCCTTCCCCATACGCCAGGCCATTGGAGTTCATGAAAGGAAACTAAAATTAGGGGGGCATGGAGAGAAAGGGGTTAAATGCATGCTTTGCATTCTAAGCAGTGACCCAGAATAAGTACCCTGACTATACTGCAATCTGCTTGCTAGCTGTAACCTACCACTGAAATCTACCTGCTCCTGGGATGGGTGCTATTGGTGCCATCAGCATTCATACAGGTTCAACATCTGGCTATCTTCTGCCTGCTCCTGGCATCGGTGCTATTGGTGCCATCAGCATTCATACAGGTTCAACATCTGGATATCTTTTGCCTGCTCCTAGGATCAGTGTTACTGGTGCAATCAGCATTCATACAGGATAAACATCTGGCAATCTTCTACCTGCTCCTAGGATCAGTGCATCAGCATTCGTCCAGATTAAACATCTGTCTATCTACTGCCTGCTCCTGGCATCGGTGCTATTGGTGCCATCAGCATTCATACAGGTTCAACATCTGGCTATCTTCTACATGTTCCTGGGATCGCTGTTATTGATGCCACCATCATTCATCTAGGTTCAACATCTGGCTATCTTCTGCCTGCTCCAGGGATCGGTGCTATTGGTGCCATCAGCATTCATACAGGTTCAACATCTGGCTATCTACTACATTCTCCTTGGATCTTTGGTATTGGTGACATCACCATTCATCTAGGTTCAATATCTGGCTATCTTCTACATATTCCTGGGATCGCTGTTATTGATGCCGCCATCATTCGTCTAGGTTCAACATCTGGCTATCTTCTGCCTGCTCCAGGGATCGGTGCTATTGGTGCCATCAGCATTCATACAGGTTCAACATCTGGCTATCTTCTGCCTGCTCCTAGGATCAGTGTTACAGGTGCAATCAGCATTCATACAGGATACACATCTGGCTATCTTCTACCTGCTCCAGGGATCGGTGCTATCAGTGCCATCAGCATTCATACAGGTTCAACATCTGGCTATCTTCTGCATGCTTCAGGATTTACTGTCTGCCACTCTTGCGAGGCCCAAACAGTTGCTGAACCCCGCACGCAGATTCGCCATCGACTTAAACGCCTGCACTCTGGACCAACACTAGTAGGCATGCCTAGTGCAGTGCCATCCAAACGATCTGATCTACTAGCTGCGGCACAATCCCCTACCCTTCCACTAGGTGCATCATTAAAAGTGAAAGCAATCTATAAGCATTATCACTGTATGTTCTCCCAACATCGCAGAGCTGTCTAGCCACCAGACGTGCACCTACCGGTGAACTCGAAGTGCATAGGAACGCGAGACAGTCTGTACTCATGGCCTCATCGCCGGATGCCTCTACCCTATCCTAAGATTAACCTGTATACCTATTTCATGCGCAGCCTATAGTCTCGTGGAACTTGCAATCCGCTGTTAGAATCACGAGTGCAACACCTGCACCATTGCCTGCCATAGAGATTGTGTATACAGTAACTTTTGGGTGGATCTGCCCAATCCCACCGCCCGACTTGCTGCTAATCTACCTGCTGCACCTGTACTGCAGACATTTTCATTGTTAAATGTGTCCACTATGCCATGCTTAGACTTGCTAAACGTCTCACACTATATTTGCTAACTGTGGTATCTGTATTGCTGAACTGTGCATGGGCAACATGTCTTTACTCACTGCTAACTGTGTACTGCCAATGGATCTCCCATGCCATGCCTAAACCTGTTAATTTGCCCATATTAGACTTGTGCACCTTTATTGTAGAACTGCCCTACACTTGCTACACTGCCCTTAGTTAGACCTATTAGCTTACAGTACATATACTGAGGAACTGTGTACTGCCAATGTGTCTCCCATGCCATGCCTAGACTTGCTATAGGGCCCATACCTAACTTGTGCACCTCTATTGCAGAACTGTGTACTGCCAATGCGGTTCCTACTCCCTACCCTTTGCCATAGACCCACCACACTGCGTCCCCCGCAATAGTTCTATGCACCAGCTCATCCTATAGAAGTCTAATATACTGCTGCCTGCAGACTAGCCTTACTACATGGATAATAAGCATAGTGCGATACTAACAATGTCCACGCTACTACCTCCTACTCATGCTGTAGCACCTGCCATATTCCTACTAGCACTACAGCCCATCATGACCAATACTAATACCTACTCGGGGACGATGCTGAGCAGCCATTACCCTCTCACACCCAGCCAATGGATCCGACCATATGCCACACGGCCTTCACCAAATCAACCGTGCCCGACAAATATTAGGAACTCGAGACTAGGCTCTCGACTAAAAAGCTACCAGCTGCTGCCCACCCACCACAGAACACAATCAAGGAGGAAGGCTATAGCTATTAGATCAGAAAAGGGTAACCATGACATCCACAATGGCAGTAGTAAACTGCCAACTCTTGCCAACAATGCGCAACCCATAGTCACTCCTAACTTTGCTACCTCTCTAATCAAGGGTTCTCTCATAAACAAAAGGTCAGTCCTGGCACATGCGCTAGCTATAGCTGACCTCATCATAATACACAACTTAGACTTCCTAGCAATTTCTGAAACCTGCCTCCACGCCGCAGCAGGCCCTATTCACACCGGATAACTATACTATTCCTAGATCAGATAGAGAAACCACTAGAGGAGGCGGAATAGGCGTCAGTGCCAAAAATCAGCTTGACCTAAGAAAACTACCAAACCCAAGGTTCCCTTCAGGAGAACTCTATCGATCAAACTACCACTTACGGCTGCACGCCCCTTAACTATCCACCTTGTACATAGACCCCCCGGCCCCATATCTTCCGTTGAGGAAGACATCACACAACTCCTCCCATTGAACACTAAAGCAGGCTCTTAAATCATGCTGTGGGAGATCTCAACCTAGGCCTCAATGACTCTAATGACGACAATGCACTAGCTGTAGCCAACACAATCACTGAGTTTGGTTTCGCTCACTGCATCACCCATCCAACGCACAATAAAGGCAGAACCCTGGATTGGCTTGCTGACCTAAACTGCGACACCAAGATATTATCCAACTCTCCCTGTGCCTGGTCTGACCACCACGTTATCTCCTTCATTATCCAAGACAGCCCGCGATCAAATTCCGGCACTACACAAGCACCGCTGGCTCTCACCAGAAACAATTGTAATATCACAGTACAGAAATTATTGCCTTTCTTGCAGCTCATCATCAATCATCCCTCTTACACAAGACTGCACCCCTCCTCCCTTGTGGAGCTGTACAACCATTCTCTACTTCAGGCCATAGATCAAGTAGCAAATGAAAAAATAAAGTGGGCACCACACTTGTAGTAAATCTGTATATTAATATTAGACACTCAAAAAGAATTGAGTCAAAAATAGGACCAAAGCTCAAATAGATGCTTACAGGAGCTGGCTGCAATAAGTCTGGAGACACCCTGACTCGTAAATGCAAGAACCAAAAAAGGCTAGATAACATATCTAGTCAAACAGCCGCTCTCCGTACATACCCTGTACGGGTGATATAGTTTAAACTTAGATTGAAATGTAAGTACTTTTCTTCTTATGCATAAGTTCAAAGAAGAGACACTTGATTGAAAGTAGTGGTGAGAGTAATATGTTTATCAAAAACATATATTTCGAACACTGAAGAAAAGGAAAAAGTCACTAATTCTGTCTTAGTGAGGATACAGCTGCCACTTCTCATATTTTAAATAGACTTTGTGTACCAATGCATTTCGGAGCAAATAGCTCCTTCATCAGGGTGAGTCTAATCTAATAACATAGAATAAGAATGTATATCGCATAACATATGAAATAACGTAAAAAATAGCGCAATATGCAATCATAAATCACAATAGAAAAGGTAATAAATTAGAAATCACATACCAGAAAGTAGATGAGGGTTCAGGTCAAAGTAAAACATGTAATAAAATAAAGTAGACAAAACCGAGAGTTAATAAGTGCAAGTAGCGAGGGAATTAGACCATGTGAATGGAGAGAAAAACAATGTAAATGGACTCACGAGAAGTGTTTGGCCTCGTAGAAACAAAAACTACAGTCACAGGCAGAAATGTGAACTGTTGTCGGTAACAGCAGCGTACAGAATGCAGCCAATTCGAAAAAGCTGTAAAAAGCAAAAGTGTGTTTTAGGTGGAGTCAATGAAGCGCCGTGGCGCTGTGATTAGAAAGAGGCGTCTTCAATGGTTACCTAGAAGACATACAGGGTCAATGCCGGCCAGAACGCCGTTCTGCATCGCTGTAAGCAAGCGTTGCTAATGGTAACGCTGCTATAAATACCCACGTGATCGCATCGCGTCAGGAGAGTAGCGCGATGCGGCACGTACTATTAGGAGACTGTGTATGAGATTTGTGGGCATATTTGGAGCCAAGACGCTTGCACACCTAAACTTATGTTCCCAACCAACCTCAAAACCCTGCGCAAGAACAAAAGAACAGCAGACGTCCATTGGTTAAAATACCCTTCAGACTCCAGCAAAACAAAGCTTTCTACTGCCTCTAATACGTATAAGGCAGCAATCCTCCAACTAAAAGTGATACCTACAATGAAGGAATCCTGAACGCCAATTCAGGAACCAAAGAGTTGTTCCTTATCCTGAGAAAGTTAGAATCCCATAAACCACCTCTAGAATCCTGCATTAGAGACGCGATCTGGTGCTTGAACATACAAAAAGCACTACTAGACAAAATGTCACTCTCAAAAACAAAAATAGAGACCAAAAAACATAGCCTGACAGCTAACACACAATACTCAGAGACAACCGACTCCTCCACCAACCACTGCAGACCATTCGGGTTTGCTCCTGTCTCAACTAGGGATGTAGAAGGAATAATAACGAGTCTTAAACCAACTAGATGCCGAGGGGACATCTGCCCGGCGACAATCATCAGAGAGGCATCAAGGGAGCTCACTCCATTCAACACCTTGCGAATAAATGTGTGCTTCGATACGAGCATTGTCCCGACTAATCTGAAAGATGCCCGGGTCCGCCCTCTATTGAAAAAAAGGATCCTCGACCTAAACATCCACTTGGATACAGTACTTCCTTCCCAACAGAACCATGAGGGCTTTCACACCCACTGCCTCAGCTGAGCAAGCCCTAGTCACCTGTGGCGTACCGCAGGGCTCCTGCGTCTCCCAGTTATATCATATTTTTACCAAGCCACTTTTTGACAAATTGGGCGACATGGGTGTCACCTACACTATGTGGATGACACCCAAATCCTCATTCCTATCTCAGGCTCCTACAACAGTGACATCAAACTACTCAACGAAATATATCAAACAATCCAGGCATGGATGGACCATCCATGGTCTCTGCCTTAACAATGATAAGACAGAGCTACCCCTCGTTGTATCACAGGCCGGACTATCCAAACTTGACACTCAATTTAACTCCTTCAATATCTATGACATTGACATTAAAGTCTCCAAGGAAGTGAAAACTCTCAGCATCCATCTTGATTCTACCCTCACTCTCACCAAGCAACTGAATGCTACGACATCAGCAACAGTTTACAATTCTAAATGTATTAATGTCTGTAGACCATTCCTGTCACCATACAGCTGTATTACCTTGGCGAGAGTCCTTTTACTCTCCAAACTTGATTATTGCAAAGCACTGTATCTAGGGACGAACAGATACAATCTTAATAAACTACAAACATTACAAAACAATGCATTGAGCATGGCACTTAACATCCCAAAAGCCAACCGCATCTCATCAGCTAGCCGAAATGCCCACTGGCTCCCTGTGCGAGACAGAATCATATTCAAAACCTTAGCACTTACTCACAAGTATTTCTCCAACTCAGCACCAAAATACCTAGTGAACAAATTCACCAGAAATCAATCTGACCGACTGACCCGGTCCATACATAGGCACTGCTTAAAGATTCAAAGATTCAAGCTACAAAAAGCTGGGGGCAGAAATTTACCAGTTCTAGCCGCTAAAATATGGAACTCCATGCCTTTGGCTCCTGCGGCAGAACCCTCCACCTGGGACTTTAGAAAAAATGTGAAAACCTGGCTCTTTACACAAGAGCGATAATGCTGCCTCTGGCACTTCCGCACTCATCTGGCCTGACTGTTATCCATCTACCTGCTATGTAAATCTCTGTAATAACTATGTAATGATCGTCCCTATACCTGCTATGCAATGCGCTGTTGTCTCTGTCTCGCAACACTTGTGTAACTCTCAAGCAATGCACCCAGATACCCTTGGGTTAGGTGCGCTAAATAAATAAATAAGTAAAATTCGCAAACTTTCTTCATTTCGCCTGGGTTCCGTATCCGTGCTCGATTGTACACTTGGCTAAGATCCAAGAAGGGCTATTCTGTGTACCCCTAATACAGTGCAATGGCGGCATTCTGAGTTCACCTGGGAGTACTATTGCAGCTGCATTCTACAAGGTTCCGGAACGAAGCGACGGCTACTCTACATGGGTATCTAGAAAAATAAAAATCCATGGAAATATTTAAGGAATATTCTGCACAATCATCACCCAGTCACCTAACCCGAGCCACAGCCTACAAATAAAGACGTAAGGAAATGGTCTTCAGGAGAGATATTGCCAGTGTGTTTAAAAGCACAAGGCACCAAACTCAGAATAAATAATGCAGCATTCAGCACACAACATTCTAAGAACAAAAAAGGGTTTGCTGCAAAATAACAGACATAACTTCTAACACGTTGGGGGGAAACATAAATGCAGTTGCTCTGGACCTCCTCTCGACAGGAAATATCAGACACATCGGTTCATATGTTAAAGTGCAGATGTGCGAAATACCACGGTCATGCATGGAAGCCCACATGCATGTGCCATCATCCAGCATCTTTCTTGATCTTGTGTTTTACCACTAGGCCTCTGTTCAACCATTTGCTGGCAGCGATACAGGAACGAACTCTCCAGGGGAGACCTCGTTGGCTGTGAAAGGCTCGTGGCCCCGGTCATTGCCACCGACGTGGAGGGTGAGAATATCGCGAGCTCCATCACGTTCTGGATGGCAAGATATTAAATGGGCGATACTATCAGCCGATTGGCGTGCAGTCTGGATGTTACGGCCAATCAGACTTCCATGTCTAACAGTGACTCATGAAGTCAGGAGATTCAAAAGTCTGCAGCAATCTACAGGTAGTTGGGACATGTCAACAGCCTAAAAACAACACGTACACGCAACACTATAGCTTATATCGAAATCTCAATCCACATGGGAAAACCAAAACCTCGAAACAGAGCCAATTACAGTTCACTGGGAGGCGTGAATTCCATTAGACGAACACTCACAAATAGCTGCCACCCGAAAACGCAGGCTCAGCTCACTGTTACACATACAAAAGACTACACCACCACTGCACAAATACCACACAATCCACACCAGCAACTGCTTAAACTTTAAAACATTAATGCATAACCACTGCCTCTTCCTCACAAATTGTATGGTCCAAAGTGCCCTTTGCAGGCTGAGAGGGAACCCACATAGCCAGTCAAGCTCTCACTCACAACCTACGAACACATATCAAGTAACCAACGTGGATTCACACGTGTGCCATAATAAAACACAGATGTCACATTCAACACCTAACACAAAACAGAGCTTAACTACCCACACACATGACCTAAAAGCGGCTCTGTATTCACAGGCCTCCGTGGTGGAGGTACTTGTTTTCAATATTTTACTGTTCTTTCACTCTTTTCCTCTAATTCTGCCTTTCTGAGGCGTGATTTAGGCAATATGGACTTGTCACTAACCTGCTTGATCGAGACGGGCGAGAATCTTCTCAGGAGTCCTAGAGACAAAACAGCTCCGACCCACAAGGAAAGATCTGCAGGGACACCTAAATGTATCCGCTCCGGACCCTTCCCTGTAGACAGGAGTGGTATGTGCCACACACCCTTGCCTTGGCTTCAGTCAGAACAGGAGCTGAAGAGGGTGAGACCAAAGATACGTTTTTAGTAAAGAGCAAAAGGAGAAGAATTTTCCCAAAATAACTGAAAGGAGGAACCTGTAATCGTTACAGCCATCACAGGGAACCTAGGGTGCTGTGATATACACGTCCAGCACTTGGAACAAAGTAACAGGAATACTAAAAGGGAAACTAAATACCTAATGGGGAAAATACCAATAGAACAAGCTGATTACATTGGAAAAGTCCTTCTGGAGAAGTACGGGCCCTTGGCATGGAAATAGGGCCATTGCAAGAACGGGCTAACGATGGAGAGACTACCTCTTATATGAATCAGATGGCGAGAGTCGCTCTAAGACTCTAATTTGACGGAAAGACCCATGACTAGAGGAAAGGACCTTATCACGTGGTTGTGCGCCATGCAGCGTCTTTCCTTCTCCCTGGACATCTATGCTCTCTGTGTTGCAAACCTTCGAGGAACACCTCGTCCAGCCCACAGTCACCACTGGAGCCGATATGCTCCTACGAAAGGCAGCTGAGCCAAGGGTTTCCCCGTGGCACGGACACCTGGTAAGCAGTTTTGGGGGGACTGGTTCCCAGAGGACTGCTATGCTGTTATTTCTGCTATTCTTTGATTTCTCTCTGAACATTTGCTTTCCACCCACTAATCTCGAACTCAACGACATTTTATTTAAAATCTATCTTGAGATCTCTTCTTCGCTTGACTCTTTCCCGCGTCTGTCTCCTTGACCTTGGCTCTCCCCTTTTTTGAAATCTCTCAGGATTCAAGCTCATCGATTGGAGCACCGGGCTAAAGATCAAATCTGACCCCAGTTATCAGCTCCCCACCCCCTTCATTCGGATATATTGTTAGTCTCAAACAAGATAAGACTAACCATTTCCCAGCCCTTATTCACACCCTCGCGTACTCTCGCAAGCTCCTTTTCTCTATTCTTAACCAGATTCTTGCGCCTCCTCCTGTCAATCCTTCATCTTGTTCTTGTCTTCGCCAGATGATTTAGCCCCACTTTTCTGGAAAGAATTGACAACATTCGATCTTTGCTAATTAATCCTACTTCTTCTAGTCCTTTCAGTTCTCTTGATTGCTCAGTTTCGCTACTGGGTGATCGCTCCTGTCCTGTATACGGTTCCCTGTCTTCCCTTTCCCCAGTTTCAGAAGGTAACGTTGTGGCTTTGATCTCTCGCGCACGCCCTGCCGCCACCCTCTATGCTCTGATCCTCTTCCAGTCTCTTTGCTAAAGTCTTTTTTCCCGGCTCTTGCTCCAATTCGTAATCATTTATTTCATTTATCTTAGTTTTCTGGTATGTTTCCTTTGGCCTTGAAGAGTGGAACTTTTGTTTTTCCGCTTTTAAAGAAGCCCTTGCTTAGTACGTCAGATCCTTGTCATTTCTGGCCTTTTTTTTACTTCCTTATCTTTCTAAACTGTTACACCAAAAGTTAGATGTCAGGGACACAGTGATTAATCCATGCCACACACGGCTACAAAGCAATTGTAAGGTCAGTGTCAACAGTTGCATGTGTACATTTACAGAGATGCCTACTTGGGTCTTTTTCACGCCGTTAACACGTTCTTTTGTGTTTTTGGTTTTTAGATTAATCACTGTGTCCCTGACATCTAACTTGTGGTGTCATCACTCATCGTCCCGAAGACGGGTTCAGCGCACATCCCATAGCAGTTTAAGTCAGCTATAGAGCGTTGTTTTGTACAAATAATTGCTGGTACCCAGAAACAAATTTCTCTGTGTCGACAGAGCCAAGGACTAGCCAATAAGAATTGAGGATATATGGAAAAGCAATATGTCTATATCATACCTTTACTAACCTCACAACACTGTCCAAATATGGCGACTGTTGTTGCTTTGGTTACCTGAAAAATGTTGATTTCTACAAAATGTTTTTATGTTCTTTGTAAACAAAATGCATTGTTGTTTTTTTAATGTTTGAAATTTTTCATTCACTAATTAAAATATGTCCATCTCAATTTTTTCTTGTCTGGATCCATTGACCGACATGATTGATAACACTTGTTGCAACTAGACATACCTGTCACGTGTGTAGGTGGGTAGCTGTTCTCAATGGCATTTCTTTATATACCAAAAATGAAAATACACCCACAAATCAGCGGGGCACTATAACTCTGATAATCCATGTATTATCTGTAAATACATTAATTCTGGGCCACCCTGTTTTAGGGCACAGTTCTTTGACAATTGTGATAAAACAAAATCGGGCTGCAGAGTGATATATTCTTATGGCTAAGCTTAAATGCCAACTTCTGGTCTATGCAATTTAGGGTCTATACTAGGGGGTCGAGGTCTTCAACTCATGTAAATAACGTATTTGGTTAACGTAAATGTCCCAGGATTGCAGTATACCCTCCAAGTCTCAACTAGGGTGTCTGAAACATACTGTGCTTAAAAAGGTTTCGGTGATTTCTTTTCCCTTGACTTCACCAGGACGGTGTAGCTGTTGACTGTCTTTGCATGGAAAGGATACCATGTATTGTTGATGTGCCTGGTTGCTGCCTGGTGCTGGTGTGCAGCTACTAACCTTGTCAAAATGGTTGTGGCACTCCACCCATAGGTCGACGGTCTTGTAGTCCCTGTGCCTTCATGTCACAATGGGAAATAAATCACTCTCTGAAATGTGGGCGTACCTGCACTCATATATGTGGATAGCTAAGTATGTAACACAATGCATTGATTATCTCATAGTTCCCCGTGATGTAGTTTCCGTACCTTAATAGGCTTTGGTTTGCAGATAATCAACTGCGCGTGTTGTGTCAGTACTTCTAAGTTGAATGTAACCGGCGGAAAGAATTCCAAGGATTAATGATGAGATAACTCTGTAAACAAAGCATAGTATATGTATTAATTTAAGGACTGTCGGGTTTGCTCATTGTGCTGATCATTGCGGGGGTGATGGAGCTGCTGAAATAGTATGAAGACTCGCTGGTGCCTCTACACATGTAGCGTAATATCGGCACGGCTACAGACAATGGTGTCATGGGTGTCCGGTCAATTGGTCGACAACAAACTGGTCGACTGCAATTTGGTCGACACCATTTGGTCGAATGCCAAATGGTCGAATTTTTTTTTTATTTTTATATATGTGTTTTGTGGGTTTTCGTGTGGGGAAAAAAGAAAAAAAAGGGGGTTGGGGGGGGACCCCCCCAAAAAAAAAGGGGGTAAAAAAAAAAAAAAAAAAAAAATTCGACCATTTGGCATTCGACCAAATGGTGTCGACCAATTGTCCTGTCGACCAAATGTTTTCGACCAATTGACTGGTAACCGTGTCATGCTTACCTGGGACCCATTCCGTGATGCTTAGTACCCCATACTGCTGGACGCAGCTACCATGGAATTAGTATCCGTGCCGGTTTCACTTCCGGCTTCTCGACTCGATCATATGGGATGGAGAAAGTGTCTAGAAGCGAGTGAACGACTAGACCGCTCACCCCCATACTTACAGGACTACTTTCTGTTGCTATATTGTAGGTCAGAGCATATTCATATGTTGCACGTCCGGGCCTCGGACGGGCCCGGGCCAACACACAATAAGTGTTCAGGACCGCGGCATATGTACTCCAGATCGGCTTTGTTACAACTTGCCGTGAGCAGTACCGAACTGCCGCAGGCAATGTCGACTACCGCTAATTCCTGAGATTCGGGCACTATTAATCAAGACATTCGCAAAAGTCAACTCCACTGCCTATTAGTTAATGCACGCTCAATCTCTGCTCACACCCTTGATTTTCAGGACCTGTCTACTGATGAATCGCCCAATCTCTGTTTTATAACAGTGTTATGGTTACGTGATACACCAGATCCTATTCTCATTCAAGCCATTACGCCTGAGTATGGTATTTTACGTGTTGACAGAAACTCTGCCCATCCTAACGGAGGTTTAGCCATTACTTTTCACACAACATTGAGCTGTGCTTTGTTGACAGTTCAGTACGATGCCCAAATGGAGAGGCTACTCATAGGTACTGCCTTGTCACCTACCCAGTAAGCATATGTATTGCTGGTTTATCGTCCACCTACTCAGGATGGGATTTTAATTTGAAAGTTTCTAGATTTTGTCGCTGCTCTGAGACAATGATATCCATATCTAGTGATTTTAGGTGATTTGAATTTGCCATATTTACGAATTACGTCTGATAGGACTGAAAGTTTTCTGCAGGCCATGGAATAACTTCGACCTCATGCATCATTTATCAGGTTCCACTCATATACAGGGCAACAGGCTGGATCTTGTTTTCTCAGTCCCCAATATGATTATTCCTTCTGCACCCTATAAGGTGTTGTGTGATACCATTTGCAATGAATTACTCAGTCCACTTTGTGCCTACGATTCAACCTTTGTCATTGAGACGCAGATGGACTACTGTCCACCCATTTGCTGACTCCGCTAAAATGACCTCAGTCTGCGATAAGGAAAACACTAACCTGCATCATTATTAAGGTCAGCTTTTAACACTACTGCTGATCTTTTACCTCTGTTTAAACCTTGTAAATCTCGCACAGGACCATCTTAGCCATGGTTCCCCCTCCATTTGACCAGATACCACAATTCAAGCGACTCTGATGCTTAAGTCAACTTCCGCTCTGGATTCTATCCCTCTTAAGGTCTTGGAACAAGTAATACCGGATATTGCCCCTCTAGTTGTCATGGGGGCAATTATTATTTTCTCTCTGGTTTAATCCCTGCTTCTCTTAAGCATGTGACTCTGATTCCACTTCTTAAAACGACTTCACTTGACCCTTTGCTTCCATCTAACTATCATTCCCTTTCCCTTACTTAATGAAGATATTGGAATCTATAGTTACACTGATGCTTAAGCTCATTTTTGGAAAGTTTGACTTTTTTCAATCCACTCCAGTCAGGCTTCAGGCCGAGCCGGGGCACAGAACCAGTGCTGGTATCGGTCATCGATGATCTTGCGAGGCTAGCTGATGTGGGTGGTGGAGGCTCCCTGATTTTTGGTAGATCTGTCGGCCGCCTTCGACATTATATATTATACCATCTTGCTCTGCAGGTTGTCGATGACCGGCATTTCTGGGCAGGTGCTGGACTGTTTCATCTCTTTTCTGACTGATCACTCACAAACTCTGTCCTTGCAGCCTTTTATGTAATCTCTGTGTGCACTTTCTTGCAGTGTACCTCAGGGGTCGGCATTTTCACCCTTTCTTTTTCATATTTATGCACAGCCCCTGGTTTATCTTATCCCGTTTGTTGGTCTCTCTTGTCATATGTATGCTGATGACACTCAGATCATAGTCCCTCTTAAACAAGAAAACCCTATAGAGACTGTGGTGGGGAATGGATGGGCCAAAATTGGTTGAAACTGAATGGCAAGAAAACAGAGGTTTTAATTGTCAGGCCGCCATCAGTTGCCTCACTGTGGACATCTGACTATTGGTCCATGTACTTCTGCCCTTTTCCACAACCTGTGCCAATGGTAAAGACTTTAGGTGTCATGATACTGGCCTCAGTTTCCATGGAAGCACAGGTTACTGCAGTCTGTCAGAAAGGTCATTTTAAACTTAAATTCCTGCATAAAGTATTCCCCTTCTGCCTGTCTTCATTACGGGTCCCTCTGCTGGCATCCTTGATTTTTAGCCCCTTGGACTATGGTAATGTTCTTTACTTGTCTCAGCCTGCCTACTTGTTGGACCGACTGCAGGTGCTCCAAAATACGGCAGCTTGTGCAGTCCTTGGGCTCGCCTCTCGTGACCATATCACGTCGGGAAGACGTGGCCTTCACTGGCTCCCAGTGGCTCTGAGAATTGTGTTCCAAGCACTGTGCCTAGTCCATCGTGCTCTCAATGGTCAACGCCCGGAATATTTGCAGAACAAATTCCATTGCTTTGTGGCGGCACATCCACTTCGCTCCTCCCAAGATTTTGGAATATTAGTGCCTAGAGTTTGCCGGGTTAGGTTAGGAGGTAGAGCTTTCTCTGTTGCAGCCGCACAGTCATGGAACAGGCTCCCTCTGAAACTTCTTAATACCACTGACCATTTGGCCTTCAGGCGCTAACTCAAAACTGTTCTTTTTCTATAAAAATGTGTGGTCTAGTCTTCACCTGCCTAGACTGGTATCCGGTCATATTTTCGAAAACTTATTTTCGAAACACCATTTTGTCGAAAACATTTTGCCGAAATGTTTTTTTTCGAATGTATTATTTTTTATTTTATATGTGTTTTTTTTGTTTTGTAACAAAAAAAAGTGTTTAAAAAAATGGGGGCTTGTGGATGACCCCCCAATTTAAAAAATAAAATGAAAAAAAACATTCGAAAAAAAATGTTTTGCCAATTTTGTGCCGACAAAATGGCATTTCGAAAATATGGCATTCGAAAAAATCACTATAAACCGCCTAGACTGGTTTCTCTCTAGCGCCATTTTGCCTTCGCAAAAAGATGCACTCTACACGACTGCCTAACATAACATAAAATAACAATACAAAGGATGTAAAAATGTAAAACGGTTGAATAATATAGAGAAGGATGGATGACCACTCATCCACAAGAGTTAGTAATGTATGAAAATATAAACAGAATAAAACGAGATGTACATTTGGTAACAAAGGAGGTTATTAATGTAAACACTCGGTTTCTAATGCCATATAGTGGGGATAAAAGTCTGCTCATATTTCGGAAAAGTGTACACATAATGGAGAGCTATAGAGCTTTGTTTTGATGATGCAGAAACTGGTGCAGGAACACTGGTCAGCATAAGTTCTAATACATGATAATGTGCTCAGTGTAAAAACGAAATGTGCCTCAATTAAAAGGAAGTTCTTCATTCAAGCCATTAATGTGTGTCCGTGTCTTATAAATCCATCACAGTTCTTTTGGGACAGAGTGCTGTTGGTGTTTGCACCAGGTATAGCCACATCGATTACCCACCAAAGTATGTCATCGGGTGAATGCCCAGCGAAGTGTGCAACCATGGGAGCATCAAACTTTCTATACTTGATTCGTGACTGGTGTTCAATAATAACAATAATGCGTTTGTGCACCGATCTTGTGGTTTGGCCAATGTATTGTTTGCCGCATGGGCATTCTATACAGTAAATTGCATTTAATGCTGTTGATCACTCTACTTTACTCTCTACTCTATCATATCTTGGTTTCCAGGTACTGCCCTACAATGGTTTTCCTCTTACCTCTCTAATCAATCCTTTGTTGTTTCCTGGAAAGGTCTTTCATCACGTTCTTCTTCCCTTCTCCACAGTGTTTGTCATGTGTTAGTTCTTGGCCCTGTTCTATTCACACTTTATATTTATGATCCCTCTCTTGCTGACTTAATCTCGGACTTTCATTTTCGGGTACATCTCGATGCGGACGGTATTACCCAAATTGTTCGTTTACAATTGTTCGAATGAACAATTGACCGAATTTAAAGGGTCACAATTGACCTTTTCACAATTGACCGACTATATATATATATATATAGGTGTTGGGGGGTTTGGCGTTGGGTGGTGGGTTGTGGGGGGCTTCCCCCCACATATATGGTACAATTGACCTTCACAATTCGGTCAATTGTGAAAAGGTCAATTGTCATTTGAACAGTTGTAAAACAAACAATTCTTATACAACCATGCGGACGACACTCAGATTTTCTTATAATTTCCTTTGTTTAATAATTCTGTACATCATCGTCTCCCTTCTTGTCTTTCGGCTATTCCTTCCTGAAATGTCTTTATTTATTTATTGTATTTAGTGTGCATTTGTTAGTGCTTATATAGTAAGTACATTGTGTTTCAAGGCGCCCACAGGGCAACAGGGAGGGAACATAGGATTGAAAACAATTAAAAACAATGAGGACAAAGAATGACCTACTTGGCCATGTGAGCATTCAGAAAGTGCAAGTGCAGTGAGATGAGAGGGTAAGAGGGGTGGGAGGTAAGGGCTAGGAGCACCTGTGCTTGTGAGGGAGCAGCAGATTTAAGTGCCCAGTGGAGAAAATGCTAGGGAGAGGTCAGCTGCCAATAAATAGGTATGTGCAGGCCTACTCTGACATAGGCCAGGGGGGGCCAAGGCAAGTGTTGGGAGCAGGCAGAGGCTGAAATTAATTGGTTGCGGGAGGCCAGGGCCCAGGAGGACACATAAGGGCCCTGGTCACCAATCTCAGCAACTGTGGGATTAGCAGAGGAGGGAGGAAGTCAAGGAGGAGGCGAAAAGGAACGTCTTGAGGAGTGTCTGGAATTTGAGGAGCTCCGGCACAAGATGAAGAGAAAGGGGGAGGCAGTTCCATAAGAGGGAGACGGCTGAGGAAAGAGATCTGCCCCCAGCCCTCTGTTTAGCGAAGCGATTGACACACAGAGAGTTGGTGTCGGAGGAGCATAAAGATCTGGAGGGAGAATATTTACTGAGATAAAATTGAAGATAGTGTGGTCGCAGGCTCCAGAAGGCCTTATGAATGATGCAGAGGGATTTTAATTTGATCCTTGCAGTGACAGGGAGCCAGTAGAGAATTTTTAGGGCTGGAGAGATGCAGTCCCTGGACCTGAGGCAAAGGATAAGTCTTGCGCTGTGTTCTGGATTAGCTGAAGGGGTCCTAGAGAGGAAGAGGGTAGATTTAGGAAAAGGCTATTGTAGTAGGCAAGCCTAGAGAGAAACAGAGCCTTGGGGACATTAAGCTTCTGGGGGAAGTGAGAAAGGGGAGCATTCCTTTGAGAAGGAAGATTTGAAAGTGGGACTTCTTGGCGATGTCCTGAGTGTGAGTGGGAAAGGAAAGAGAGGAGTTAAAGATGACTCCAACGTTTCTGGCTTCGGATGAAGGAGATAGGGGACAGCTCATTGAGGATTGCCAGAGTGAGGGGAAGAAAGAGGGAGCTGGAGTGTCAATAGGAAGGATCGCAGTCCTGCTGGCATCGAGGCAGAGATCGTTGGATGTGCACCAGGACTGGATGGCAGAAAGGCAGTCAGGGATGGTTGAAGAAGTAGGGAGAGGGACAGAGGGAAGTTAGAAGAAGAGTTGTGTGTCATCTGCGTAACTGTCACAAGGTGGTTTCCCGAGTGGACTATACCTCTGTCCCCAAGTACCAGTCAGAGAAGGTAAAACAACTCCCTAACCAGTTATTGGGGCCACAGGTGGACTGGAGCTGAAGCACTGGATTGCCCGGGCTGCTAGAAAGGAAAAGGAAAAGATAGGACATCAGCAATCAACAGGAGCACTAATTATGGAAACAGAAATCGAATCGTAACCCACCTAAAAGCAACATCTGTAGATCCTCAGGGGGGTGAGGTCGCAGAGGAGGTAAATGTTCACAGTCAATGTTCCAAGGGCAAGTTCCAAGGGGGCAATACAAAGGGGAAACCAGAATCCAAAGTGCCTTTTATGTCCAGAAAAATCCAGGTCGCCAGAGCACAAGGGAAATCCAATACAGCAATCCAGATGGAAAAACCAGGGCCAAAAAACCAGAAGAATAAATCACAGAGCGGCCAAATCCAGAGGCAAAATCCAGGGAAACGAAGCCAAAGGTCAAGGGCCACAAAAACAGGAACAAGCAAGACCTCCTCAAGTTCTGAAAAGGCCTCAAGACTTTTCTCTTTGCCTCTTCCTTCTCCTCCTCTCTTCCCTGCTAATCCTACAGTAGTGTGACTGATGTGCTGGGCCCTTATGCATCCTCGGGGCCCTGACGCCCCACATCTTCATCCCAACCACTGTCTATTGATATAATATGGCATTAGTAACGCCCTTCACGTGTGCATTTGCAGATAATGTATCGTACAAAGACACCGCGCTACAGGCAACTAGGAACGAACTACTCTTGTAAGACCGTGTGCAAGCTCATCATGATTATTACACTACAATGAAAAGCGCACTAGCTTGTGCGCGCCCGCGCGCAAACACACACACACACACACACACACACACACACACCACACCACCACCCCTTCCCACCCCCACCCTTGACATGTGCATTTCCGGATGATCACACTACAAATGAGACCTTCCCTCACAGCAGCATTTCACAACACTAAATATAACTGAGCAGCCATGTTCCCTATGACAGCTGATGTGAAATAGTGCCAGGTTCATGTGTGGCGGGCATTTCCTGCTGGAAGTTCTTTGCACTTAATGCTTCGCCAGCCTCCAGTGAAGTGCTGCCTTATAGCATGAGCACTTTAATCTCTGGAGATGTCTGGACTTTTTGCTCCCGCCTGTAATGCATGTTGCGCTTTTAGCATATGAATATTTAAGGCGCTTTGCACCTTGAATGTTAGATCTGCACTTAGCCGGCAAACCCTCTCTTCGGATGTGCTGGGATCCACATTCTAAGAAAACAGCCAGTGCCCAACACAGTCATACAGTCCTGTGACGTGCTGTGCACACACTGTGGAGGCTGAGATCTTTCTATAAAAAAAAAATGAGGGCTGTCTTGTTTCATGCTTTTAGTCTGAAATGATGCGCACGTGCTATTGGACACATATGGACTTGCTTCAGTCATTGTCATGGAATGACACAGCTGCACACACATGTTCTAGTAAAAGTTATGTCGTCTTCATTGTATACGATCCTATGGATTTGTTTGAGATGATGTATTTAATTATTTTGGGCCTCATTCCGAGTACGGCGCTAACCAACGGTGCTATTAACGCCTTGTTTGACGCCGTACCCGGACCGGCAGCGCCTTGGTGGATGGCGGAATCACCGCCCCATTCCAAGGTTGGCGGGGTGGTAATTCCCCATTCACCAAGGCTCTTCCCCATTCCCAAATGAGCCCCCATAGGGCTCAATGGGAATGGGGAAGATGCAAATAACGGTGACCGTTCATTACGGTCACCGTTATTGGCTTGGAGGCCCCTTTGCGCCCTCGACTTTAACACCTGCTCAAAGCAGGCGTTAAGGGCGAGGGCGCAAAGGGAACTCGGAGTATGGCGGTAAGGGATTACCGCCACCGGTCTCGTTACCGGTGGCCACTATCCCTTAACGCCATACTCGGAATGAGGCCCTTTGTGTATAAAAGTCGCAAGGAAATCAATGCATTTTTGGCACAAAAACGCTTAGAAAATGTAACAAAAATTTTACAAAATGTGGAAAAATTAAAACTAAAATGTACAAAACAAAAACCTCTGCGTGCCACAATTTTCTCCACGCTCACCGGAAGTCGATTAATTGCAAAGATTAGTTTAGACTTACCAAGGCATCAAACAAAGGACGTCCACCACCAGTTACCACAGGTAAGAAGGGTACAGCGAAAAACTGTCCATTAACCCTTATTAAGGGTTATTAAGAATTCATTTGGTAGATGATAGCTGTCAGGTAATGAGGTGGTGAGGCGGGTTACACTCAGCGGGAAACCACATGTACTCTCAAGGCAGAAACAAATGCGTGACTTTGCTCAGCGGCACAAGCACCGGCAAGCAATGAAACATGGATGGAGAAACATGTCATGGTCACGGCACCTAATGTGAGGCTGAGACAGCCGTGGCCGAAGCGACAGAAAGGTGGGTCGATACAGGCTTCCAAGGAGACCTCCAAAACTCCTTTGTCCACCCCTCTCCGCTCCATATTGTCTTCACAAGCTTCCGCGGCCACTATCAGCGGGCTCATGAGCTAGCTGGCGGGATGAGCAAGTGTAAGGGTTAACCGAGTAGTCTGGTGTGGCTGAGGGTGGGGATCTTAAGGAAATGGTTCCATGTGTTAATATCCCCGCAAAAATATCGCCATACAAAAATATCGCCATATTTTTGCGGTGATATTAAGGCATGGAACTTGTAGGGGGCAACCCTGCAACCCCATATTATTTTAAAGGTAGCGGGGACACCCCTGAATCCCCTGCTCCCAATAACCCCAAAAATTATCCCCACTAAAAATATCGATTATGGCCGTTCCCAACGACATTATATAGGGCGATATTTTTGGTGAGGATAATATTACCTGATAACAAGGAAATTATACAACAGGCATAGGAATCAGTATCTTTATTTGGGTCAACCAAACCGGGTAGAGGATTCGGGTTTCATAAACGCTCAACAGATACTAGGGGAAACCCTTCAAATATAGAGGGATTTCTGAATAAAGTTGTGTCGGATGGATTAAACCAAATGGTGGCCCCCTTGTGCTCCCAGTGAACCCCTCGTGGTCAGACCTGCATGTCCAAAGTCTCCTATACTATATAGGCCTCAGGTTACAGCATTTTCAATGGGCCTTTCTCTTCGACTTTGGCTTACAGGGCTCACAGTAGGACTCTCTCATAGGCCTTGGTCGCTTCCTGCCAGAGCTGAAACCCCTGTTATTTTGGTCCTGTTGTTGCTGGGCAAAGCCCCAGGCTTTGGATTTCTAATTCCCCGTCACCCCAAGAGTTTGAGAAGGGGTGTTGTGCCCTTCAGGCCAGCCTTCCTCAGTTCCCCACCTCTCCAGACTTGCTTAGTCTTCTGTTAGTCAGCAACCTTTTCAAGAGACCCCGCTCCAGCAGAAAACCCCTGGTATCGAGGAATCCCAAGCCGATAGGCCTGCCTCCTGGGGGTCCAAAACACAGACTGGAGTTTCCCAGCCCCTTTTGTTCTCATAGGGCTCTGTGCAATGGACTCCCATTGGTTCTGGCCTAGGCTCTTTGGTCTCCTTTGGTGGGATTGGTCAGACTCAGTGATACACTCACCTCCTCCCACCATCTCTTGACTGATTGGCCCTACCCTCTAGCCTACTATTAAGAGATTTCTAGCTGCCAGGGGCTCCATTCTAGACATATCTGGTGGTTGCCAAGCGATGTAGCCCCGTGGATAACCCACCTGTCCCATCTCTGTGTGGCTTGAATTCCGTAAAGCTGATATTGGCGAGGCATGCACAGCCTCTGTGTTCTCAGGCTGCTGCCTAAAGACAATGTAAAGGGTTATTGTTATCTCATTTTTCTGGTGCATAATGTAGTCTGCAAAAAAAGCATAAAGATGTGTCAGTGCAGGAGCACTCAAAAGCAGTGTGTGTCGGGATGTGGGTATAGCCCCATTCCCCGAAACCTCACCTGGTGCTGCAAAGCAAACTCCCCATACACAAGAAATCTAGTAAACAATAGGGCCGCTGCATTTGCTATCTTCTTGCGACTATCGCTGTTTCTATCACTGCCATCATATTGCTGTTTCTATCACCGACATCGTTGCTTGTATTCTCTTTCCGTAAAGCTTTCATTTTAGCATTACAGAGAAGACAGAAGCTTTCAAGTTAAACCACTTCTGTGGAAATATTGTACACCAGCAATAGTGGAGTAACTTTGCTGAACATGTTCGGGGCGGGTCATGACATTTAAATGAAATGGGACCCTGCCAACTGAGTGGGGCAAAATGGCTTGCCATAAAGGTTAGGGTGGTGGGTGGACAAACACCCTTGTCACCCCCTTAAATTACAGCCATGCCAGCAATTCCTTCTATAAAGCGCCTTTTGCGCATATCTGTGGTGGGGTTGGGATGGCTCACAGCCCTGCTACACATCCATCCTCTGTGCCAATCAGCAAGAAACGTAGACACAACAGCTATTAGACTCGTACCCAGAGAAAGAAACGGAAGATTGGTGGCATTCCCTCCAGCCACGTGATTAATATAAGGCAGAGCCTTAGAGTAGCGCACCAAGGCTCACTTCTTATAAAAGATGGAGGCCACCTTAAGGGACACCCAGGTTTTTTTACATTTCGGGATGAATGTACCTTTTCTGCATGTGTCCGCCTCCCAGACCTGCCACCTCTTTATCAATTAATAGATCTGTATGGTTATTGATGACCGACATCCGGTCTGCTCGATGGTTACATAGTTGATGGCAGAAAAGGAGCTAACACACAAGCCCAGATAGCGGCTTACCCGACCTGTCAGTTCCGATAGATGTAGCCTTGGCCGCCAGCTAAATAGAACCTTACAGACCTCGGATAACAGCTAACTTGACCTCCTGTGCCAGGGCTGAGATTGTTCCCATATATAGGACAGGTGACAGGGACTCACCTTTCAACTGTAGGCCTATTTCCCTCCTAGATGGCAGTGAGATTGGCACTGGGACATCTAGAGAGTTGGGTAGATGAGCAGAACCGGCTCAATCACCTACAGGCAGGTTTTCAGTGTAGCACAAGCACAATCAAGTACAGCCTATATCTGCAGTTATTGTGGAACATATTTGTAAGCCTTCAGAAGATGTATTTATATTCTGTCTTCATAGATCTCAAAACAGCCTTTAATAGGGTTCTGAGGGCAAGGCTGCGGGAAGTTTTAGGGCATGAACATGGCCAACTCAGTATTAAAGGCTATTCAAACCCTGTATCAAAGTAAAAAAGCTGTAGTCAGATGGAATTTGGATGGCACTGAACTGTGGGCCCTGGTCCCCATCCTCCATCAAACACCAGGCATCCATGGACAGTCCTCAGAGACAGAGACAAGAGAAAATCAGACACACACGAGTTTTCTCAGCAGTCTTTATTAGTTGTAGTTACAAGACACCCTCTGAAAAAAACAGTCAAAACATTTTGCCTTCAACCTGCTTACATAGGCTATTTGGATGATGCAACATTCTTATGCAAATTACTATCTTGGTCAGATTATGCTTCTGATAGGTCCTCTTAGTCAAAGAAAAAACATCTCTTCAATTTTTTTGGATGGCTTATCGGGTGTGCACCAAGCCCACATTAGCATCGTTGGCATCCACAATTTTCTCTGAGACACAAAACTGATAAGTTTATTTTAGACTTGTCTGGACACATTTGTGACAGTTCTTAACTTCTGCCAAGAACGCCTTCATCACATCAATGTCTACTCCTTATCTGATTTTCGAGGTCCTGCCAAGTTAGATAGTGCCTTATACTGTAGAGAAATGCATACACTCTATTATATGGTGCCAAATAATACATCTGATCTCCTAAAGTGGTCTGTGTAAAACACATTGTGCTCTTCTCAACATAACATAGATAAATGTATCCAAGTTTCCCTTGCTTTTATCTGGCTTCATCATTAATCTTGTCTGCTTTTCCTGCCAAGTTCCATTTTTAGCTAACAGACCCAATTATCTCACTGCAAGATGCTTCCAAAGACTATCTAATGTATCGGCCTCTGTTGCTTGTCTGAAAACTCTTGGCATGAGTCATAGTTTTTCACACTTGCCTTAGAACTGGACACCATTATATACTAGATGTATCCATTTCGAAATATATGTTTGTCTGACACTGTATTAATTCTTCAGGGAACTATTATTTATTTATTGAAGCATCTCTCACTTTGTATCCCTTATTCATAAGATATATTTATACACTCATGGTATGTATGTGATATTTAAAGCATCCTTCACTTCCTGGGTCATCCTATCCCAAATGTGTATTTCCATGTGCAGTTTTTACCTCAAACAAACTACTATAATCCTGATTTCTGCAATAAAAGAACCATTTGATCTGCCTGTCATGTTATCTATACCAAGTTGATGGGGGAGACGTTGGCAGCCCCTATACATTAGCATCACAAGGATGGTGCCTGAGTTGAACTGTGTACTGCATGATAGCATGGAGTTCAAAGAGGACTCTATGTGCATCTTAGGGAGGTGAAGGGACTAAGTGGGGGCAAGGAGCAAGCAGCATTGTTCCTCAATGATGCAAACTGTAATCATCTTCTCCTTTCTGTGTTCTGCACCAATTTTACTCTTTTCCCTGGAAATGCACTCTGCACCGCTCCCGCCAGGCTTCTTCTCATGCTTGTTGCCCACTGAGTCCCGCTCGAAGCTAGCCATTCTGATGCCAGCTTCTCCCTGTTTTGCGTGATGCCACCTGCTCCTGCTGACTTCTCATTCTCTCACCACTGGTACTTGCAGGGGGGAAAAAACCCTCTTACCATGTACCATCTCCAGAAAGGCTGCAATGGCATGCTGTGCCCTTGTACTGTCTTTGCCCAGTGCAAGACGGTGGCTTCATCATGCCTGACTGATTAATGGCAAACATGTCTTGTGGGTTAAAACTAGCACTGTCGGTGAGGGAAAGTTCTGAGCACATAGGTATCTGGTGGCCCCAAACATCTAGGCACCCACATCCAGGGAGCATTTTGAGTGTATCCTATAGTTTTGAGACTATTATATGATTGTTTTTTAATGGGGTCCACAAAGAACACCATTTTTTATCATCATCATAACTTTATTCGACCATCAGGCCATCAAAGTGCATCCCATCACAATATTATCCAAAATAACACAAAGCATAATACAACACATCAAAAAATAACAGTATGGGGTAAAGCACGACAATGAGGGGAATCCAGTCCTATTCAGGATGTCACCAACTCCATGGGCCCAGCCGCATTAGTACCCGCTATGCATCGACCCAGAGGTGTATGGTTCGTGCCAGTTAAGGGAGTGATCGGCAGAGTTGCTCCAGCGGAACCATCTAGTCCTGGTTGTGGGTACGGGCTTATTGAGATCCCACTCTTGGCTGTCTGACCAACCCCCCACTTCTTCCCAGTACCCCTTTGGCCACTCTCCAGTCCCAGAAAACCAGTTTAACTGTGTCATTGGAGTTCTTGCCCTTGTTTGAGACTCTGCAACATCCCGCCATGGCATCCCTGGAGACAAAAGCACAACCTCCAACAGTCTGCCACCAGTGTAGGCTTTTGTTTAGGAGGACGTCCCTTGGTTCTAGCTTGTTCGTTGCCAGTTTGGGTACCCGGTGAAGATATAGTGTGGCACATGTAGGCCCTCCTTGATCATGGTGCTTGAACATTCTCCCTCTATGCCATGGGCCATATACTCTAGTTTCCTCTGGTCTAATGCGGTGGGTACCCACAGAGCTTGAAGCATGGTCTGCCAATAAAGTAGACTTTGCTTTAGGATTGGGAGCCCCATTCATCTCTCTGGGCTTAACATTGCATTCACGGAAGGCATCGACAGGATGTAATCTTCCAGGTGCCAGGTTGTGGCGGACAGCTTTCATTTCAAGGGTTACAGGACTCAGATTAATCTGTTCAGTGAGGCATTCACTTCAGGTGCTACGAGAGGAGCAAGAGGGGAGATTGCGTCCAGATAAATCATGAATCACTCTGTTCACTTTGGCCAGGGAGGATGGAGCAGGGGTAGATGCGGAAACATCAGTACAAGGGTCAGTGACAAGAACAGGAACAAAACCCAGGCTGGAGATCGCAAAAGTGGAAACAGAGCTAGAACGTAGTGACCTGCCACCACTTACAGGGGCAGCCGCGATGACAGCCTCCCTTGCAGGGAATACCAGTTTCACCAACCCGAAATATGATGGGTCAGATGGTAGATGCTGGGGAGACACAATAGGGCCAAGATGGAATCCGGGAACTCAGTGCCTGGAAGTACCAACTGGGTTGGAGGGGCGGAA
This sequence comes from Ambystoma mexicanum, assembly GCF_040938575.1. Classification (NCBI taxonomy): domain Eukaryota; kingdom Metazoa; phylum Chordata; class Amphibia; order Caudata; family Ambystomatidae; genus Ambystoma; species Ambystoma mexicanum. Next base: position 1,476,759,542 of record NC_090934.1, read on the forward strand.
ACAATCCTGCCAGCAGATCCTTTGGCTTTGTCACTGTGTGTAGAGTTCCCTCCAGTGATGGGAACACTTCAGTTATTTTTTTTATTTTATTATTACGAGTTTATAATCGCCGAAGCGATTTTTACAAGATTTCAACACAGAAAAGCATAGGAATGACAAGTGTGGAAGTTTGGTTTCGATTTTAAACTAAATGATCAATGCTTTTGTCTGTTGTTCAGATAGGTCCATCAAGCAGGTTGTTCAGGGGGCTTCTGTGCTAAACTGGTGAAGATTCGATCTAAAATGTTTACAGCTGCAATGGCCCAGGAAGTCCTTTCTCCTCCAATCAAACGCGACCACCATAGATCTTCTTCAGTGATGTGTGCTTTGGCCAAATAGTGGGACAGGTAAGGAGTTCGAAAGCAATGGGTTCCAGGACAAGACAATAACAGATGGCGGATTGATTCAGGATCAGAGGTTGATTCGCAAAAGCGGCAGCTGTTAATGGTCGAGGCCCCTCTAATCTTCAATATCTCGTTCGATGGTAAAAGATTTAGTCATGCTCTTAATAGAGTGGATCTTAGATTTTTAGTAGGGTGTCTTTTTAAGAAAGGCTGGATGACATTTAGCTTTCGTGCTGTAGGCGGTAAATGTGCTGTCAGTTTGTAGGTGAGAGCTTTCTCTAAAGTTGAAATCCAGTCGAATTCATCAAGTATTTTTTTTGTTTTTATAGCGTTTTGTAGAAGTTCTTCAATTGAGCTGCTGCACATGACCAAATTTTCTTTACAGTCCCTTTCCCATTGAGACAGCACTTTACATTTCCCAGCACTCATCTCGGACCTTAGCAGGGAGAAAATCGGGGGGCTTGATGAGTCAATGGTTTTCCGGTACAGCATGATGCTGTTTCTGGCCGCGATTGTCACAATTGAGGTTAGAGACAATTCTTGCCTAATCAGAACCATGGGTGTTGATTTTGGCAGGTGCTCGCCAAAATAGACTTTCTAATGTTAACCAGATCTGTTTTGGAAGGAGCAACATGGCCTCTGCCCCTTGTGTGATAGATGGTATCACTTTGGCACGATAGAATGTTATTATTGGAAGCAAAGAGAAGCGGCCATACTTCTTGTCGAGGATTTTAGCTGGGCCAGTTAACATTTTTTTGTGTAGGTGAATTTACATTGAGATTTCTTTTTTTTGTACTATCCACCATGACACATATATATTTGAATTCCGAAACTTGTTCAGATACCCTTTTTCATTTCCTTTTTTTTCTTTTGAGTCTTTGTTTAGGATTTATTTACTTCAAGATCGTTGGCCGCTGCATACTTCTCCAGAGAGTCCAACTGACGTTGCAGACCAATGCTGTCTGGTCCAGTTGAATCAAATCGTCTGCATATAATAGACAAGGCACCTTTTCGTGGCCAATTGTTGGAGGAAAATATATAGTCTGGGCATTCGCTTCTTTATAATCTCCGAAATAAGCCAGGAAAAGGGCTGGAGCCAAAGGGCAGCCCTGCTTTACTCCTCGTGTTGTGGGTATCACTGAAGAAAGTAAACCGCATTTGTTCAACCATACACAAATGCTGGTATCAGTGTGAAGGGTTTTTAACGGCCCTACGATGTCCGTGGGACAGTTCCAGGAAACTAGCTTTAGCCGGAGTTTTGACCTGTTGACGAGGCCAAAAGCCTGCGTTAGGTCTATGAACACCAAATAGACCTTTGGGCTGCCTTTGAAGATTTTGGCCTTGAGAATGCTGAGGAGCATGATATTAATACTTGTGCCGGTTACTTTCTTAAATCCTGATTGAAGGGGCTCTGCACAGGGAGCATCTTTTGACCACATTTGGATTTTATTTTAATAGGAGGCTGCCATAGACTTTTCCGATTACATCCAGAAGAGCCACTGGCCACAAATTCCGGGGATCGTTCTTACAGCCCTTTTTGTAGATTGGAACTTCCGTTATTGGCTGGGGTTTCTTGGTTCCTATCTATGCAACCTACTCCGAGGTACATGTTGAACAGACCATCCAAATTGCAGAACCTTGTTCCCTTGTGGCAGTTAGTTGCCGCTTTCAGAGCCCCTCCATAAGTGTCTTAACTGTCCCCCAAAAGTTGGCGAATCTCTTCAATCAACAAAAGAGCCTCCCCCACAGGATCAATCAGCTTGTTAGCAGGTAGCTCAGTTATCCTGATTGTCCCCCCAGGAACGGGTTCAGTGGTGGTGACTTTAGGTATCCCCACCTTTCGCCGCTGCCTCCTTACAACCAGCATCTTGCGCTGGGACTTGTGCACTGGATGACCTTGGGCGAGCTGATTACAGAAGAGGAGCGGAGGAAAGGGGGAGATGGGTGAAGGCTCCACGGGCGGGACGTGAGGATATCACTGTACCTGAGTGCTGTTCAGAACTGGACCGCTGCATCTTCCCACAGCAATTTTCAACACTTTTCAGTCCGGCCCTGACCTCCTTCAGACGTTGCCTTGCTCTCACTTGAGGTCCTCAGAAGGGGGTTCATCCCAGGATGGTCTTGGACCACCTGCTGTGCTGAACACCTGCAGTGCCAAACACCACGCCATTGCCTCGCCACAGACTTTACCGCTGCAGGGCTGCTGCAGCTTTTATGTGTCCTGGGGGGCATGGCCTGGAGTTTCTTGGGGAGAGAGCTTCCGGGGCTCCAAACACTGCGATCTTGCCCCACCACGGGCTTCACTGCTACGGGGCTGCTGCGGCCGTTATGTGTCCTGGGGTTTGTGGCCTGGAGTTGCTTGGGGAGAGAAGTTTCGGGCCACCGAACATTGTGCCCTTGCCCCACCGCGGGCTTCACCGCACAAGGGCTGCTTTAGTTGTTATGTGCCCTGGGGGCTGGGCCCGGAGTTGCTTGGGGAGAGAGCTTCCGGACCTCCAAACACTGCACCCTTGCCCTGTCGTGGGACACAATTTCTGAGGTTAGAGGATATTGTATTCAACACATATAAATTCTTGGGTTAAACTCAAAATAGAAAAACCCAAGGAGTAGGGTCATCTCTTTTCAGAGATTTCCAACAGGGTTATCATGACATAAAAACAGAGTTCACAAGGTCTGGGGGTCTTCTCATCACTCACAGTCTTAATATGTACTCACATGTGCCACCACTCCCCCCCGTCCACTTGACTCAAGCCGTCAGTGCGATATGACAACCTCCAATTCATCCTGTAGACTAGGCAGACAGTGCTGACTCTTTACCAAGAGTTATGTGGGTATTAAAATAACTTCTCTGCCAGTGTGAGACAGAGCTAACTGGGCTGGCCTTCTCCAGTCTCCAAAGGCGGACTTCAGAGAGTTGGGTCACTACTCCCGACTATAGTCTGTCCCCCCTCTTCACTGCTTCTCTTACCATGCGTTTACCTTCTCCCACCATGTGGTTGGCTCCTTGAACTTGAGGGCACATGGCTCGCCCCTGCCTTGGGTCACGCATCCTCCTGTTTCTTCCTGATCTTACCCACTAGGGTGTCGCCATCCAACTGATGCTCTATCACCAACTCTTCCAACTCTCCCTCCAGCTTCCCTTGATGTTCCTTTACTCCTTGTTCCAAGTCTTCCTCCACCGCCTCCTGATGTTCCTCCGCTAAGTCTTTGTGTGCCTCCTTCTCCCCTGCCTCGTCTCGATTCTCTAATCCCCGCCTGCACACGCCTTCCTCTTTCTCCAACCTCCTCCAAGCACCTGCTTCCCACTTCAGCCTTCTCCAAACTCCCGCTGCAAGCTACTAAGCCAAACACTCACCCTGTCTGACTGAAATCCTGGGCCCCCTCTGCTGAGGTTGGGAATTCCTTTGAGGGCCTGGATCTGTGGAGGGTAATGAGTGTGTGCCTCTGATTGGTTGGGGTGAATTGGTTTACCTGTGTGTACTTTGGAGCTTTGGCGTTAGGCCAAGCTATTAAATGGAGAGATCTGTAATTTTGGAATCCTGCAGCACCTCAAGTACCCCATTACTGTGCCCTTGCGTATAAGGGTTATGGAGCACGCGCCCGAGTTCCGTGAGTGTTTTACTGGAAGCTCAGCAGGGTGCAAGCCCTTCTGGGTGGGCCGCCGTTTCCCTGCCAGGACTCTGTGGACTCATGCGTCGGTCTTCATAGCGGGTGCGCGGCGCGAACCTTCCAGGGGAGTGGAGAGGTCACGTGAGATCTGCGTGAGTTTGATCCCCGTAGGAGAGTGCAATGGTTCTCTGATGATGGCTGCATGCAGCAGAGAAACAGCTAACGCGCCTCTAACCTCTGCGCATGCGCACTGAGCAGGCGCTACGTAGAAACGTGCAACGTGCCCCCGATGGCGCAACGTGCTCATTGAGCGGGCGACCCGGGAAAAGATAAAAGGTCTCAGATGTCTGAGTGGGTGCTCGCTACCCACAACCAAGAGATGTCTCCCCCTCTTCACAATGTGTAACTCATTTAAGGGGAGGCTCCTAATACTGGTGCCATATTGTTTACAGTGCTCAGAGTGGTGTCACCCTCAATGGGAGCAGATCCTTAGCGGGACTCATGTGAGTGTCTCCTGCCCCGAGACCTAGGTGGGGGATTCTCCCCACGCCACTCCAAGGCCCATCACCCTCAAGCCTGGGGAGACATTGGCCCCCCAGAGCTATGAAGGGACTTCAAAGCAAGGGGGGATTATCGATGGTGTGCTTTGTTGGGTAATTCGATGGACCTGGGTTGCTCTCTAGAACTCTTAAAGGGGGCTATCAAGCCCAGGGTCTGGTTGCCAGCATACCCCGGCCTCTCTTTGATGGGGATAAAATGACTGCCTGCCTCTTTAAAATCCTAAGAACTGAGACAAGGGGGGGGGCTAAGGGAGAGGTGCCACAAAAAGGAGGGAACTAAAAAGAAACAAACCCACGCTCTGTGGTAATGTTCCCTGAAGGGCCGCATTGATTGGCTAATTATTTGCATGTTCCCTGAAGGGCCTCATTGATTGGCTAATTATTTGCATGTTCCCTGAAGGGCTGCATTGATTGGCTAGTTATTTTCAGGGGTTCTTCCGCGCTCGAATCCACACAGCCAGAGAGCAGGGAACTAATTAAGAAAGAAGCTGCACCTGGAGGGTTGGGGGCGCCTTCTCTCTGCATAAGACAAACGCTGACAAAGCTAATGCTTATGTCTTTTGCATATGGAAAGTGTTTCTGTTTTGCAATGCAGGGAGATCATGGGCCCTGGAACTTACCCATTTCCCATGTATTGGCATCTTATAGTTTGCCAGCAGTTCCCATCGCATGCCCAAGTACTCAGCCACAGATACGCAGGTGCCCGAAAAACAAGTACTGCAAATATGTTCACACGTACATACATTATGTTATATGTAATTATACATTACATGTTAGCACGATCTGGGTGACACAAGGCCTAGTAAGATTGTTTGTATTGTTCTCTCTCTCTGTCTACCCTTCCTTGCCTTGCCTGGAAACACTTGTGTACGGGCGCGTTATAAATGACATATCATATCATTGCCTTCATTTGCTAGATATCGCCAAACATGTTCCTAGATTTGCATATCCTTTGCTAGTCTGAAGAAGCGCCATGGTTCTTTTACCATTTGCCAGACATTGCCATAATATGCCCAGGTAACCCATTTGGCAGGTCATGCCATAATGTGCCCAGCTACTCAGACCGTGTTCAGGCTATGGTCATCACATGTCCACTTTCCCAAAAGAGGGAAAGATGACTGGTTCCTGAAACGGCTTATCCCTGTCTAAGCAAGGACTGTGAAGAGAGGACCCCTGGAATGCTGGAATGGCCCTCATGTCCTCTATGCCCATGCAGCATGAAGAATGAAAGGCGTAACTCGCTGTTTGGCCAGCCACCAGCTGCACCAATGTACCAATGATATGGCGAGAGGTATTCTCTCAGACAGCCATTTAAACCGTATCGAGATGATGGTGTCCAGGAGACAGAGTCCTCATCAATGGGCCAGGTCGACTGACAACAAAGCCAGGCATCGATGACATCATTAGAGAGATTGCGACGTGGCCGCATTGTTCATGATGAAGCTGTTCTGCACTCATGCATGAAGGAACGCAGACATACACTCGTTTTTATTGCTTGTAGTCATGAAAAACATGCTTATGACTCCCGTAGGTAGAGGACGGATACATTTACATAATGCTGAGGAACTATTCTTTCTTTTGCCAAAGCGGAACCGCAAGACGCTGAGAATATACGTGGACCAAGCTTGCATATGCTTCGTTGCAACTAACCATAAGAAGTTGTGAAAACACGAACGGAACTTATAGGGTGACTGAAGAGAATGAGCCTGGATACACAGGCCTCACATACATGCAAGGGGAGGCACGGTCCCTGCAGCGCGAGGCGCAGAGCTGGTGTTCACAGCAAAGGACAGGGGTGGGTGGAACATTTCTGGTTCCTGAGGCAGCAAGCCCAGGGTCGGACTGGGACAAGAAATAAGCCCGGTCACCCAAAATAAAAGTGGCCCACCCCTCGCCTCACGATCCTGGACCGCTGATGACATCACCGGTAGTGATGTTATTTGACCCCACCCCAAAGTGACATCCCGGGAAGAGATGAAACACGACCTTTCACCCCTTGACAAAACAGGAAGTGTCATCAAATAGCATTGTTCCTAAGTACACCAAATTACTGTGAATCCAAGCAGACGTCCAAGGCCAAATGATAATATGTTATTGTATAGCACTTATGCTTAAGCTCTTTTTTTATAGAACAAATATGCATACAATATCACTCAGCCTGTGTTGGTGCTCATTTATCGACCTAAGAAGGCTTTTTGAAAGAAAAAAAATGAAAAAGGAAATTTCTTTTCTTTCTTTTTTTTTCCAAACCGGCCCAGGCATGGCCAGAAACCGGCCCCCACACCACAGGGACGATTTCAGCCCGGCCACAGGCCGAAAGTCTGAGGGGCCAATCCAACCCTGAGCAAGCCATCTGCAAGAATTCAGAATAAAATCCCCAAAATTGTAAACAGAAGGGTTCCGCTTTGCAGTCCCTTCACACGTGACCCAGCAGGACAGGACAATGCCCATTTACTCGTGGTGGGAAGAGAAGCTGTTCCCAGCGAGTCTGCGTGGAATGAAAGAAGTGTTGCCCACCAAAACTGCAACCTTCAGGCACTCTCCCAGGCTTAGGTGATCAGACCAGTAGCAACAATGTGGAACACACAGCTGTCCCCCCCAACCCCCATGTCCCTTTCCATTACCGTGAAAATGTAAACCGAGCTCTGTAACCAAAAAGGGTCCCAGGCCTGGGAGGACCCGCTCTAGCCAATCCAGGCGCTCCATCTGTGAGGTGTTATAAAACGTTGCATGGGCCAATGGTCTTCCGGCGACCCTGCAACAATGTAGTGGGCAACCTTTGGGGGTAGTCGCAGGCGGAGCCACCTGACATTGTGAACTAATGTCATAACTAATATAGGGGATTTCTATAGGTGGTAAACCCAAACTAACCAAAGGAGATGCCTTGTGCATTTTGTGGCGTGGACCCGATTTTTGGGATGTCTCTAGGGCATAAATCCCTGTGACACGGGTTTGGGAGTGTAGATTGCTGGAAAATTGCCTTTTCCTGTATGATCCCGTCTTATGAAAGAATAAAGACAGTAAACTTTGCCCCATGGCTGAGTCTTCCAACTTTTGCATTGGGGAGTCTTGGTGGGCCTAAGATACTCTCCTAATTAAGGACATTGTTAGTGCAAATCCCCAATTCCTCTGGTGCACTTCAGCTGTTTCAAGAGCCCAAGAGGCTTGAAAAAAGAAAAAGATGTTGCAGTTGGGGTGTCAACTGGTTTTCAAGGCGACTGCTCCAGTCACACCTTGATGCCCAACCTTTGACGCCGGTGACGTCATAGGAAGCGGTATTGCCAGTCCACAACCACCTGTCTGTGGGGGGGCGGGCATAAGGGAGGGGGCATGAGCTAAATCGCATGTCTGAAATGACATGGCTTCCTTTCTCCAGAATAATATTTCACATGAAACACCACAGATGTGTTTCACTTGTAAAATCGGTGAACCCACAGAAAAGGTGATTTGGATATCATTTTCAAGGTAGCTCACCTGGTGGATGCGCCTGTTGTAAAGATATTTTTTCGTGGCGCAGCGCACACGTGCTTACCCTAGATGAGCCAGGAAAGCATTTTATCCTTCTGAAGCTGATAACCGAATAATCTTCAGTTGTAAAAACCAGGGCTGTTACTTGCCTTAAGCACTAGGCAAGTTACCACACCCATCGCCACGTCACAAGAGGAGCAATGGGTGGCACCCCGAATGCAAAGCTGTAGGGAGAAATCCAAGGGTGCCAGGACTGGGCAAAAGCAAGTCTGTCTTCCAGACAAGACACGATCTGGATAGCAGGTGGAGACCTGGTAGCGGAAGTCTGGCCATAGGCCTAGGGCGGGGTTATGCTGGTGGGCTGCCTTTCTCATCAATAGCCATGTCCATGCAACTCCTTCAACTGAACCTTGTAGTCAATCGTGTATTTCACTTTTAAGGTACACACTTGTGTCTCACAAGTTCCAGTGCCGTGAGTCAACTAAGTGACAATGTATCCCGCTGTGTGTACTACACAAAGAATCTGTATCGTTATTGTCTATGAAGAAGCACTTAAGTGCATTATCCCAAGCACGAGTGAGACTTTTTGCAGAATCAATTCTAGGTGATCCCAGCTTTGGCAGTCATAGCCAGTAATGCCCAGGTATATGAAATGATTTGCCCAGGATCACACAGATAACTCAAATGGGGAAGATGGGCTTTCATCACTGGTTTTCTGGTTGCAATGGCTTGAGACTGGACATCTTTCAGTCACAGCTTTACTTGTACACCAACATAAGCTTTATGTACAGTTCTGTCTCAAAAGATGGACTAGTACTCTGTGCATGGGAGGCAACTTCTACATGTTCCCGAGGGTCTTGGGAGAGGGAACTGAGTCTTGAGGACAACCTTTCACACAGCCATAAGGGGCACCACAAAAAAGGGGCTATCTGCTCCCCCTCCAGTAAGTGAGACAGTGAGGGGACAGTCAAAAGGCAGAGGGAGTAGGACGTGTGTTGGCTTCAAACCCGCCCCTCTTTGGCTAGAAAATGCTCTTTCGTCCTTCATCGTGACATTCCCAAAATCCAAATGGCCTTGTTCAAGGGGGCACAGGGTTAACCCACTGATCATATTTTTGTAATGTTAATTTTTCAAATGTATGCTGGACCCTGTCATGATTCAGATGTTTTACAATCCCTGTCAATTTAGCTCACGTGATCCTGTGTTTGTGTACAGAACGTGTACTGCTATTTGCCCACTACAAAGGCAAGTACCCGAAAGCAAAGTGGCTGGAGCCTAAACGCCCAGGATGGAAGAGCGCTTCGCTTGACAGGACCAACTTGAGAATTGCTCTCTGATAAAGGCACCTGCTCTTAGTCATTTCAAGATGCACCCATGCAGGGCCGTATCATGAAAATACAATGCCCAGTCTTTGAAGAATAGAAACAGAAGTTATGCGAACCGACAGGGGGCGTTATGAGTCTAAAGAAAGGGTAAGGCTATTTCATTCTCTGTACAGTTATTCCTTTCAGGGCAGATTTCCTGGCTGGTTGAGATTGGAGCAGGAGCTCCCTCTCCCCCGAGCTGCCCGGAGCAGCCCCATGCGGCTACGGTAAGCCTGGAGGCTACACTTTCACTATTAGGCACTGCCTATTACCACCATCCCAAAATCCTATATTTTTCGTTTTATTTGGGGCATTGTCCAAACGTTGCCTTTGAAAGCATTCTGGCCCTCTGCGCTCCCTGAAAGAAAAACATGAATTTAATCCAAATTCGAAACTGCAAAAACACGAGGTTTTTGCCACTTTAAGATGGCCGCCGCCGCTTTAGCTGATTGAAATCTACATTGTTTAAAGCCCAGAAGGCCGCCTTGCCTTGTGATTGGCTGGCCGCATCCCCTTAGCCTATTGGCGAGCACCGGCAGGCGAAGCCGGCCCCGACGAAGGCAACCGACAAAGGCTGCATCCTGACTGAGCCTGACCGAGCTTGGTCATGCTCGAGTGTGCCTTTCATCCAACTTCAACATAAAACGGTGAGATCGCAGAACTATTTCCCTCTGATTCGCCATCCGCCCCATTGATCTCACTACTGTGACTCTAGCGTTCAACCTACGTATACACTGCCTCCCGCCTACCTCTGTTACTAATCTACCATCCCTGCTTACTACAGTGCGTCTCGGCACCTGATATGCACCAACACCTCAGTCAACAAATATACTCTGCACAGTCCTTCATGTATGCATGCACAACAATAAGTCGGCAAATACTGCTGCGTTCGCCATTGTTATAATTACAAATTGCTGGTAATTGCAAATGTCTGCCACCCGTTGATGTGCACCTATCTAATCGATCTGCCACCACTGCATGCCTCCCCAGTTCTCCTCCCACCGGTCTAAGACTGTCATCCTCCCATCGCTGACCATGCCTGTCTAGCGACTGCATGACCTGCCGCATATTTCTTATTTGTCTGCGCTACTTGCAAGTTACCTATGTTGACTTGCTCACTGCCTCGCCATCCTCTATGCCTGCCTGATTTGAGTTATTGTTATCCCAACTCAACCTAGCCCATTTTCTAGATACTGCTCATGTCATGTTGGCCTATTGCCTCATTTAGATTTTTGGTTGGTCGTGATGTATGTCTATCCTGCCCAGAGGTTCACTATTGCTTGTAAGCCACCAGCTCCTAGACTATCTCCAAGTGCCACCCACGTGCACCCCAACAATCCTCCTTCTTCTAAAAAATGTCAGCCTCTCATGCCAGCATAGCACTGCCAATGCATGGTTAGCTCCTTTATAGTGCCCACTGATGCTTTGCCATTGTTTGTGCAAGAGATATACGCCACAAGAGCACTGATACTGAACCCACACCCCCGCTCAATTAACTGAGGTCAGCGTCTCTCCCTGCCCTGCAATACGTCCGCTGCCACTGTGCAGTCCAAGAGCCTAATCTTCTATCGGCCCAAGTATCTCTCCTAAGCACCAGACTTATTACCCTCCATGAACACACTTGCTATAACCACTTAGCATATCTCCCCTGTTCATCTGCCTGTCTGCCTGCTTCTTGCTCCTTATAAATAATATAGCACTGTTCAGTATGCCAGCCCAACATCCGCTCATTATGTACTCGACCATACCTAACATTAAATCAACTAGTAGCTCACCTCTAGCTATAAATGACTCACTTCCAGTGCTACCTACTAGCTTCCCTTGCCTCACCATAGACAGGGATTCAAGACTCAGAGCTAGACTAACTAAAATCTACGAGCCTCTCGCCCGTTCAATGCCTACCGCACAGAGACTAAGATCCACGACTACTAGCCTAAACACCCCTAAACCTAACTCATCTCAGAATTACTACCCTAAATCCCCACACAGCCCCACTACTCAGAGCAGTACTAAAATAACACAGGAGTCTACTCCCACTACAACCGCCACAACTACAGTGAGCCCCCAAATTAAGGGAACCCTGATTAACGCCAGATCGCTAGTAGCTCATGTAACAGAAATTGCAGATCTGATCCTCAATGAAGACCTCGACCTCCTAGATCGCTAGTAGCTCATGCAACAGAAATTGCAGCTCTGATCCTCAATGAAGACCTCAACCTCCTAGATCGCTAGTAGCTCATGCAACAGAAATTGCAGATCTGATCCTCAATGAAGACCTCGACCTCCTAGATCGCTAGTAGCTCATGCAACAGAAATTGCAGACCTGATTCTCAAAGAAGACCTTGACCTCCTTGCTATCACAGAGACATGGCTCCATTCGGCAGCTGGCCCCATGCTCTTGCTTGCAGTCCCAGATAATTATTCCATCCTGAGACAAGACCGACCCAACTCTAGAGGAGGGGGCATTGCTATTATACACAAATGCAACCTTATTATGAGAAATGTAACCACTATACATCTCACCTCCTGTGAACTACTCTCAGTCAAAGTTCCCATTAATAATGCCCAAACTCTCAACGTCCATGTGATCTATCACCCTCCAGGCCCAATAGGCACATTTGATGAGGACATTAATACCATCTTATCCACCAACCTTAAATATTCCCCTTAGGTACTCACCTTCGGAGACTTTAACATGGGCTTCAATGATATGATATGATATGATATGGCATTTGTAACACGCTTATACACAAGTGTTTCAAGGCGTGACGAGGCAGTGGGGGGGAACAAGGGGAGACAGACAACGATCCTACTAGGCCAGGTGTCATTCAGATCGCGCAAGTGCAAGGGTAGAGGGGACTGGGAAAAGTGCAAGGGGAAGGGGAGAGGGGGAAAAGTGCCGTTCATGGTTAGTAGAATACAAGATAAATAATAGGGCCAGCTGGTGGCAAGTGCAAGGAAAGTGCAGTACATGATTAGTAGAATACAAGACCCAGAATACCAACCTGCCATCACCACGCTCAATACCCTTACCGAATTAGGATTCACCCAAAGAAGTATGAAACCTACCCATACCAAAGGTAGAATACTCGACTGGGTGGCGGACTACAATTGTCTAGCCAACATTACCGACAACACAGTAAAAAGAGTAAAAGCGGGTGGATCCAGCTTCCCCTATCTCGCGCCCACCCACTGGAATGCCCTACCTCCCACCATCCGTGGCGAGGACTCCCTCACCACCTTCCGCAAAACACTCAAAACTACCCTCTTCACATAAGGACCGACACATCAGCACGAATACCTATCATTTATGTTGTAATATACGACCAAATGCAATATTTGTAACAACAGTATGATTTCTTGTAGTATTCATAATGTGTCAACAATCGCTTTCATGCCTGTACCATGTAACTAAGTTATTGCAAGTAACAGCGCCTCAATGCCCCTGGGCTGCTTGCGCGCTATATAAATATAAATAAATAAATAAATAAATAAATCTCACCACTTGCCTGGACTGACCACCACCTGGTATCATTCTCGCTCTCCACCTATGCCGACCAGTAGGGCTCCACCCACACTCACGAGAAATAAAAAGAGTATCACTGTGGAGCGACGTATCCTGAAATTACTCCCTACACTCAACTCACTCCCTGACAACTTGGATCCTGAGACTTTGGTCGAGGAATACAATAAAATGATGTCCACCTCTCTGGACTTAATCGCGCCTCTTAAACTCAGACCAAGCAAGTCTAGAAAGCATCTGAATAAATGGTATACACCATTCCTCCAAAAACTTAAGACAGCAAAAAAGAAACTGTGAGGCTGCTTGGAAAAATGTCCCTTCAGTAGCCAATAAAATCAAACTCACTAACCTAGCGGCCCTGTAAAAAAAAAAAAAGAAAATCTTCCTAGCAAAATGATGTACTTCCTTCGACTCCCGTATTTCCCAAGCCAAATCAAACATGAAGGAATTATTCTCTATCCTCAAAGAAGTAGAAACCCCCATAACACCACCAGATACCTGCATTAAAGATAAGAATTGGTGTTCAGAAATCCAAAATGCCCTAGCCAACAAAATTGCTACTCTACAAAACAAAATCTCCTGTAAAAAAGCATCCTTGAATAAGCCCTACCTGGCCAAACCACCTGAAAAGCCGACTTCAAGAGAAACCAACCACTTCAATTTCACCAAAATGACTGTACTTGATGTTGAAAAAACCATCCTGTCGTTGAAACCCTCCAACTGCCAGGGAGACTTGTGCCCGGCACAGCTTATTAAAGACGCTGCCCTTGACCTCTCCCCATTCATCACAAAGTTAATCAACGCCTCCTTTTCTACCGGATCTATCCCAACCAATCTAACACAATCCTGGGTACTGCCTCTTCTAAAAAAAAACACACTCGACCCAGCCACTCCCACAAATTACAGACCTATAACGACTGTACCATTCCTGCTAAAAATCCTGGACAAGGTCGCCTATGTGCAAATACAGAAGCACCTGGAAGAATAGCACCTACTAGGAACCAGGCAATCAGGCTTCCGTCCCCAACCTGGGACTGAGATGGCTCTTATTGAACTTAAAACACAGATCGATATGCTCAGAGATAATGGCCAATCTGCCTTACTCCTCCTCCTCGACCTCTCTGCAGCATTTGACCTGGTTGACCACTCTGTCCTATGCACACTCCTACACACATCAGCTCACTTCTCCGCTGAGGCCATTACATGGATTAGATCATTCCTTAACGGCAGAACCATGAGGGTTTTTTCATCTACAGATGCAGCAGACCCCATATCCATCACCTGTGGCGTACCTCAGGGATCCAGTGTCTCCCCCACACTGTATAACATATTCACTAAGCCCCTTTTCGATGATCTGGATCATCTCGGTATCACCTACACTAACTATGCAGATGATACCCAGATCCTCCTTCCGCTTTCTGGAGATTATGTGAAGGATTTGGCCTTGGTGAATAGAGTGTACATCATCATACAGGCATGGATGGCTACACATGCACTATGCCTGAATGATGATAAAACTGAACTCATCACCCTGGGTACAACGGCCAACCTAAAGGAACTAAGCCCTGCCTATTCATCTTTCATGATCGATGGCAACACTATCAGGGTGGGACATGAAGTTAAAACATTGGGCTTCTACTAGGATTCCAACTTCTCCTTCAATAGACAGGTGAATTCATTAGCCTCCTCTATGGCCTACACATGTAAATTGATCGGCGCAGCCAAACCTTTTCTATCCGACTCTAGCTGCTTGACCCTTGCCAGAGCCCTTATATTGTCCCGTCTGGACTACTGCAATGCTCTTTATCTTGGGTCCTCGAAAGCTACCACTAGCAAATTACAAATAGTCCAGAATAACACTCTTAGAGCGGCTCTGGGCATCTCTAGAAGAGACCATATCACAGTACACAGCCAACAGAACAATTGGATCCCCATCAAAGATAAAATTCTCCTAAAAACTGCTTCACTCACCTACAAGTTCCTCAATAACGCTGCTCCTATTTACCTCATCGACAGATTTCACAGACAGACTTCTCTGAGACCCACAAGTACAGCATATAGAGACTGCCTCTCTGTCCCCAACTACAAACGCTCCACTATAGGAGGCAACAGCTTCCCAGTGACAGGGGCCAAACTGTGGAACTCCCTACCACCAACTCTCAGAATGGATTTACCTTACCAAAACTTCCGATCCAAGATTATTTCTTGGCTGAAGACACAAGCTCTCTAACACACCGAGTCCCTATGTCTTGCATATCCCTGGCCATCTGTACATATTGTATTCACCTGTGTTAATTTGTATAAATGTATATATTCCTGGCTATTATTATTGTGTATATGTGTATGTATATATCATTATTGATGTAACTAAGCTTCGCAAATTCATGTAACTGCTGCGCCCTGTTACCTTAGGGTATTCTGGCACATTACAAATAATAAACAAACAAACAAACAAACAAACAGATGGATCAAGCAGTGGGTTATGCCGTGCGATATGGAATTAGACTCTGAGATGGGGAGTCGGATCATGTCACCTGTAACCACCCACACATCCCGGGCTGTCTCTGCCAGCAGTCCTCAACAGACCACTGCACAAAGCACAGAGAAGGTGACACACACATAATGTCCACTTGCTCTGGTTAGGTGATTCTGAGGACCCCATCACTGGAGACGGCCAAACGCACCTCCGAAAATGTCCAAAGAGTACCCGAATGTTTTCACCCATGCAGTCAGCACACATGCATTAGAGATTCAATGACATATATGTATGTACAATGCTCAGATCACGTGATGCACATATCAATCCAATCAAGACATGACTTCACGTTTTCAAAGGATTTTGTTCTTCTATAATATCCAGACAGCAATGTGGACGTGGCTGAATCGAGTCACTTATTACCCCAGTCCATCAAGGAGTGCTACAGTTCCCAAATGCGACAATGCATGTTGCATGTTTCATGCTAAAAAGCACTTCTTCAGGACTCCTAGTAAACACTTTGTCAGTTTCAACATCACGTTTTCATAAGATGTATTATTTTTGTTTAGAGTAAAAGGCACCAGGACGTGTACGTACAGACCCCACCTGAGTAAGAGAGGCCTCCAAAAGCAACATGGCTGCCTCAACAGGTCTCTCCCATGAATGCGGGCTCCAAATGTTTAGCCCCAGTAGTGCTCATGGGTCTATTGGATGATGCAGGGGCTGCAGGAATAGTCTGGAGCCAGGGCCTTCATATCCCTCTCTAGGGCTCACATCCATTACATGTTTTCAGAACATCCACAGAAATACATTTCAAAACAGTGCATCTAAAAGCCAATTCTTTACATAGTGGGGGATTCCAGAGTATGACAAATCAACTTCCGGGGCACTAGTGTTCCAGGCATTAATATCTGTTTCTAAACCATCAATTAACCCCACATTGGAAACATAAGTACATTATAAACCTCCTTGTCCAATTTTTGGTAATGTGGATGGAACAGCAGGTTTATCACCACAAGGTCGTGGATCGTTGGTTAGTTGCAACACAGTGAAAATACTATTATTAACCAATGATAAAAGGGACTATCCAGTCAAGGTTGTATACACATATCTACTTTACTATTATCATAACAGACAGTTCTAGCACACTACAAAATACAACCCATCCTGTAAAGGAATGTAGAGAACAGTCAGTTTCAATAAGGAAAAGGGATGCACTCTGGATACTGACAGGAGGGTACTCGGTATAGTACATAATCCTAATAGTTCCAGGATACTTGGTTTCAGCACAAAGGGAGCAATGGGTCATAAGATGTCACGAGGGGGCTTCGAAGAAGGGCCAAAGGGACAGAATCACAATGTACCATGTGCTTGTAGAAGTTCTTGGTGCTCGACAGGGTTAAGTTGGTTTCAGGGCGCTTTGCAGCTTCTGCAACAGGGTTCAAGATGGGAGACAGCTGCGGGTATCAGGCGTCAGGCAATTCGGCGAGTGAGACTGGGTGGACGGCTGCAGGCGGCAGCTCAGGGTCAGGAATTGGCGTCTCAGTGCTGGTTGGCGGGTCTGAATCACTGGTTGTGGCATCTCAGACGACATTAGTGACTGCAGCACGACAACAATCAGTGGTGCAGTAGGCTGCAGCTCGAGGGGCTCGAAAATGTCCTTTAAGGCAGACGTCTGTAGATGCTTGTCGATGCACTCCTCCTAACTTCTTCACAGGGCTTGTATCATCCTTTAAAGCAGAGATCCCAAAGCTGAGAAGAGTGTTGCAGCCAACGGCCTGGTTCTTGGTTTAGTTCAGAGACTCTCTGGCACTTTCCAGCGAGGAGCTTGCTTGCAGAGCCAAGCAGGGCACGCTGTGTGCTTGCTAGGTGCCGGTTCTGGAGCTGCTGGAGGGTCCTCTGGATTCAGTATCTCCCTCTGTTCCTTGGGAGATGTTTAGGGGAGGGATCTTGCTTCTCTTTTGGGAAATCCTGGCCTTCCTTCACTGGTGGAAGCTGTAAGGCAGACTGTACCTTCAACCAGGGTCCAAATTAGTTATTCTTGTTACTTTGTGTGAAGTCTTCAGATGATCTGCCTAAAGGAGGGGCTTGACCCTCTTTTAAAGGCAAATGGGCCCCAGAGATTGGTGTAGGCTAAGCCGGCCATAATGAACCAATCCTGGGTCCACACCAACAATTTCCTGTATGCATGAGGTCATAACCAGAGTGCTTTGCAAAAGAAAACGTAAAGGGGTGAAAACATGTAGTCCCACCAATCTATCTGTCTGCTGTGGATCAAATGTCTCTCCGGTTAATTGAGCTATCTGTGGTTTCTGATTAAAGCGGCAGGTCCCCTTGAAGCTGCGTCCATACCACACTTTCGGTTGCCACTAAACCACATACCTTCAGAATGGGGTCCCTCTGCAGGATGACTACTGTAAACAGCTGTCCCAGACATGACATTTCACTGTACTTGATACTAGGAGGCAGGAGCTGGCTTCAGGTTGACACAGATGCATATCAAAGGTGTTGTGGTTTCCTGTCCTTTGTTATCACTGCGACCATTCCTCTCATGGGCCTGCTTGAATTAACTCCCATGAGGGTGTGCTGCCACCAGCAGAGCCAACAAAGGATAGGGTGGATCCATGGAGCCTTTGATAGTTAATTAGGCTGGCCATGGTAGAAGGAAGGTTTTGCCCTCCCCGTTTTTAGATGACTTGATGTACTCCTGGCTGTCACATTCCAACTAAATGTGATGGCTGGGGGAGGTAGAGGCGGTGCCTGTAGGCTGTGTTCACCCATAGTACATGGGCCTATGTGTATGTCATGCGGGAGGCACAAGGAAATGTGTGCCGATTAGCCCCATACACATTCCGGAGGTTGATCTACCATCATTCAATTTCATATAAAATGTTTTAAAAGCCCAGACAAGCGCACAGAGGGTTAAAGCAGGGTTCTTCATATGCCATTAATATTCAAATGAGCACCCTTAAACCCCTCAGTTAATGTGGTATTGAGGCTAAGTGTGCTGCCGCAGCGGGCCCATTATTGCCGCTCACGCAGGCCCCTTTTCTTGATGCAACTGAGACTCCTATGACACTGTGTCTCCGGGGTGGGGTTCTTTGCTTCATGCCCCCCAAGATATACTTGCAGTCTACGACTTTGAGAGGGGCTGTTTACTGGCGAGACATGAGATTCCAGGAGTTTTTTTTAATACCTCTGAGAGTTCCTTGAATGGTTAAACTCCAAGACGAGGCGCTTTCCTTGACTCTCTGTTTGATGAGAGTCCAGGAAAGAGCAGTGGCCCTGGTACCCCAAAGAGTCTGATGGAAATGGAATCTCCAGAAGGAAGCGGTTTCCTTGTTACCACTGAGATCATCTTAGTGCGGACCCCAAGGAGCAGGCAGTCCATGGCAAGTGTGAGTAGCGCGCCTTCAAGAGGGTCCTTATAGAGCAAAGCTTTTAAGAATCCTCTTAAACACTGAGGCCTCCCTAAAGACCCTAATGAGAGACCACCGCCCAACCCTTTGAAAAAATCCTCCTGTAGGCGCTGCATGACTAGGGGGAAGTGGCAGTTAAGAGGCTGAAGGGCTCCCCCTGTACTCCGGAGCCTTAGGGTTTTCATGCTCTGCAGAACCTCAGGGATTGGCTTGCAATGAAAGACGTTCCACTGGCTGTCTTGTCTCCCCTGAGCAGTGATCAGAGAAGCGGGGTTCACCACACTGCTCTGGCAGCAGAGTCCACAGGGCCCCCCACCCGTGCATTAAACTCTAATGCTTGGTGATAAGAACCGAGGGGTCATGTGCTGTTCTGCTTCAGAAAATCCAAATCCATCTCCAGTGAAATATAGGCTCTCATTTGCAACGAAGAAAGGTTCGCGTTTATGCAGACTTTATGTAAATGAGCAGGATGCCGCGTGAACCGGAAGCAGGATGCCCGCGTGAACCGGAAGCAGGGAATCGCTCACACATCTTTCCTTGTGTGGCTCTAAGTCTTGTAAGTACATTTGCAAAACCTAAAGGTCATTTTAGGATTGCATGTCGTTGCATTCTAGAAGTGGGAGGAGCTCAAACTAAACTATTACTGCTTAAACTTTTTCTGCTAGCTTGTATATATGTGTGCAGCTGTTTCACGAGGATTGATGCACCAAGCCCTCTGTATAAAACAAGTCCGGCATTATCACATGTTTCTATCAACTAGGTCCGATAAAATATCTGCTCAAGTGCTTAAGTTGCACACTGGTGTGAAATCCTAACTTCACCTCTTAACTAAAATGTGTGATCCTCAGCAAATAAGTTTATCTCACTCTGCCTTATCTATGGAGTCATACTGTACATTCTGTAAATGCTGCTTTTCCCCTGATTAGATGGTGATTGTGCAGTTGTTGTTTTTTTCCCCTCGGTTGCTCCATTCTTAAAAATGTTCGTTTGACATTGGTGCATGCGTATGTATGTATGTATGTATATTTAAGAAAAGCGTTTCTAGCACTTCTGGGTTGTGTGAAGCGTGTGCGCACTGAAGGCTTCAGACATTTCAGGGATATGGATTTTGAAATGTAGACAAGCCTTTTTGCATGCTATGCATGCATGGCCGTGCAGCTGCATGGCCGTACAGATGCATGGCCGTGCAGCTGCATGGCCGTACAGATGCATGGCCGTGCAGCTGCATGGCCGTGCAGCTGCATGGTTGTACAGATGCATGGCCGTGCAGCTGCATGGCCGTACAGATGCAAGGCCATGCAGCTGCATGGCCATGCAGCTGCATGGCCGTACAGATGCATGGCCGTGCAGCTGCATGACCGTACAGATGCATGGCCGTGCAGCTGCATGACCGTACAGATGCATGGCCGTACACATGCATGGTTGTACAGATGCATGGCCCTACGGATGCATGGCCTAAAAAGTGCAGCTGAAGCAGAGTTCCACATTTCTTTTGTCTACTGTATCAAAAAAATAGACCCCCTCCAATGTGAGAAGTTAAATTAAAGATTGGAGCTGTGATGGAATTTAGTGTAGCAAAGCGTGCGTCAAATGCGCTCACAGAATCCATTTTACAAAGTGTCAGCCAGTGAACGGCTGAAGAGCTGCAGCAGCTCCCAGGTGCCTGAACCTAATCTAAAATCTAATGACTGCGGCTGCGAGCGCGCACAGAGCAGCCCCGCTGTTCCTATCTCTGCGTCTAGTGCTACGGTGGGTGCTACAGACAGCACGCGCCAGGCAGCACAGAGCCCCCCCCCCGCCCCTGCAAGCTTTGCGTCTACAGTGGTGCTCCCAGACATTATTCACAGGGGCGGTCTGTTGAGGTCACTGGAAATCTTGGGGTGGCACACGAAGTTGCATTCATAAGAGGCAGGCGGGCCGGTGGGGGGTGGAGCCGTGGCTGTGGCCCCCCGTGGCCACCCCTTGGTGGCACCTCTGCTGCGTCATTCCTCGTTTGCCCTAGACCTTGCTTCCCTAAGTCAGTCACTTCTCGTCATTTCCCGGTGGGCACTGCGTGCCTGCACGCTGCCCTGTCTTCCATTATCCTTCCTTTCGTCTCTATCCCCCAGGCACGCATTCATCTTCCCGCTGTCCGGTTCCTTAAGTACAGCGGCTCTCTTCTATGTTCTGCTCCATCCTTTTATCACTTGAGCTGCTCGGCTGATTCCTGCAAATGAGTTCCTGGGACATCCGTTCCGAGTCCCTGACTACATGTGACCTTGTGCGAGTGGGTGGGTTTGGAGCGTGGCAAGCGACCTGGGGTAAAATGTGAGGCTGGCAACAGACAAGGGCTAATCCTAACTATCGTGAGTGGGGGTTTAGATTCTATTAAAGACACGAGGTGAGCATTATGCATTCATCTACTCATCCAAGAGCAAAGAAAAACATTTCACTTTAAGAATATTTTTTAAAACAAGTACACATTTTTTGTGAGAACATGAAAAGGAGCTCCATCACTAGCTGGGGCCATGACCTCTGTCTCAGCCAATCACAGAAAGAACCACCTCCTAAAAGACTGTGTAATGACTCTCTCATCCTTCTTTATTTTATTTATTTGTATTTATTTATTTATATAGCGCTAAAGCCCGGAGGCATCAGAGCACATTCCAAAAAGACAGGACAGTGATTACAAAAACGGGACAAGAATAGACACACAGAAGATCGTATCATGGGGGGCTGAGAGAGGTCGCCCTGTCCCCTTTTTCGTAGTACTTCTGTTTGACCAGTTGAAGACTCCTCTCTGTCTTGTGGAGGAGGAGATCCTTCAATTGGAGTCTATAGTTGTCCAGTGCGGTCACCTGATCGCGGTCTAGGGGAACCGTGGTAAGACCCCCAGGTTGGAGTGGGGCGATTTTCTCCCTGAGATACCTTTCCTGGGCCTCCCTTTCCCTTTTTTTCTGGGCTCCCATTTTGATCAAGATTCCCCGTAAGGTCGCCTTAAAGGCGTCCCAGAGGGTATGTGAACCCACCTCCCTGTTGTCATTGAGTTCAAAGAATACTGTGATGGCCTCGAGGACCTCCTGGGCTAGGGCTTCGTCCTTTAACAGGGAGTCGTTGCACTTCCATCTCCCTCTGCGTTCGCATAGACCTCCCCTTGCTATAGTGCCTCAGACCAAATCGTGGTCAGACCAGGGAACGGGGTCGACCCTGTGGCCTGAGGTAAATGGGTGTAGGGTCTTGTCCACCAGGATGTAGTCTATCCTGGAGAACGAAGTGTGGATGGCTGAGTAATATGTAAAAGAGGGGGAGTCTGTTCTGGGGACGGGGATCGTGTCCAGCAGACCCAGTTCTAGGTTGACTTTTTGGAAAGTGCGCGCCATGATCTCGTCCGCTGCCCTAGAGGACTGCGGACCTGCACGTTTCCTGTCCAGGGCGGGGTCCAGAACCATGTTGAAGTCCCCTCCCCACAACCACCGTGCCATGGATGAAGTACTTAAGTTTGTCCCCCACCTCCTCCCAGAATTGGGCTTGGCCTTCGTTTGGGCCATAAATGGCGGCTAGGGTTAGTGGGGCCCCCTGCAGGGACCCCCGCACCAGCAGGTAGCGGCCCCCTGGGTCTTTCAGCGTGGCTTCATTCTCGAAGCCCACATTCTTCGCTACTAGGATGGCAACCCCTCTCTTTTTGCACTTGTGGGATGCACTATAAACCTCGCCAATTCCCCCTCCCCGCAGTTTGGGCTCCTTCCCCCCTGGCCAGTGAGTCTCTTGCACAAAGAGAAAATCCAGGTGTGCCCTTCTAAATTCTCTACAGACCAGGGACCTCTTAGTGGGGGTATTTAAGCCACGAACATTAAGTGAGCCCACACCCAGGGCGGGCAGCCTGTCAGCCATGGTCTCTATGTTCCTCTCTCTCGGTCAACGTCTTCCCAGGGCTCTTTCCCGCATGCTCCGTTATTTCAGCTCTGTGTTCCCCTTCTCCCCCCGCCCCCCGGGTGGGCCTAAAACAAAACCCTAACTGCCCCCCCTCCCCGAACCGTAACTGAACTTCCCCAACTCCCGTGTTCCCCCCCACCCCCCGCCCCGGCATTCAGCCAAGTAGTTCTGCCATCGCTGGCTTTTGGCCGAACCACCAGCCTGCCCACCTCGGCCAGGCAATCTGCATAAGAAGCTCATCTCCTTGAGCCCCCTAAGATCCCCCGTGGCTATGACCCCTCTGCGGACCCAACCTACTTGCAGGTCGTAGGGACGTTGATAGTAGTGAATCCTCTGAGTCTGCGTCCCTCCGACCAGGGCACACCAGGGTGCCCCCGTGCTCAGTCCTCGGAGTCGTTACATTCTCCGTCCTTTGATGGGGAGGGGGTGTTCATTTTCCTGAATTTCCTCGCGCTGGTGCTCTTTCTCCTCTCGGCGGACGGTCCAGGGCCACCGGGTCTCCCATGCTCCGGCCCCGACCGGCCCCTCCGGGGGTTCGTGTCCACTGTATACTCTTGTATGGCTCCCCTTATGTCCTCTTCCGTGATCAGGGTCGATCTTTGGCCCATGTATTCAAAAGTCAGGGAGAAAGGGTAGCCCCATCTGTAGCGCACTTCCTTTTCCTTAAGTACCTGTGTAAGAGGGCGGCACATCCTACGCCCAGCCAGCGTGTAGGCGGAGAGGTCTTGGTATATGGAGACCTGGGCGTTGTTATAGGTGATTTCCCTAGCCTTTCTGGCCTCCTCCAACACCTTCGTCTTCTCCGAGTAATAGTGGAACCAGACCAGAATCGACCGGGGGGCCGCGGCCATGCCCCCCGCCCTGTGCACCCTGTCGAATGTTAGCTCAGTTGTCATTTCTGCCGCGAACCAGAGGGTGATGATGTCTCGTACTGCTCGGGTGACGTCCCTCTCCGTTTCCCCTTCCATTTCGGGCACCCCAAAGATTCTGAGGTTGTTCCTCCTTTCCCTGTTTTCGAAATCATCCATCTGCCGGGCCCTTTCCTCGTCCCTCTTCTCCAGGGCCTCCAGCCTCATGCTATATTGTACGACTTGGACTGCTGTAGAGGATTGGTTGGATTCGACCTGTATCAGTCTGTCCTCGATCTTATCCACCCTTTGGTCCATTTTTTCAAATTTCTGGGCAATGTCGGAGCGCATGCCCCTAATTTCCTGTAAGATCGAGGCGAAGCCCCTTTCCATTGCCACCGAGGAGGGGGTAGCATCCCCAGATTGGGCCATGGTCCCTTTGCGGTTTAAGCCTTTGTCACCTCTTACAACCTCCTGGAAGCGGTATCTCTGTAAGGCTTCCCTCCAGCTCATGTGGTTCTTTCCTGTGTCCTGTCGTCCGGATCCCCGCGGCCCCGGCGGGGGGTCCCCTGCTGGCCAGTCCTTCCTTGCTGGGGTTGTGCACTCCTCAGATGTCCCGAATGGGGTGTCACAGTCCGGGGGGGCGGGTACACGCCCCACCTGTTCCCAGGCGGGGGCCTCTCACCCTTTTCAAGTGCCTCGTGGCAATCTGGGGCCTCCTCTGGTCTCCTTGAGGAGGGGAGGTGGTGATTCAAGGGGGCCCGACCTTCCAGGCCAAAGGGGCCCTTCCCGCAGAGCCAGGGGGGGAAGGGACGCCGTGGCTCACGCCACAGGTCTTGGGGGGGGGGCACCTCTGGGCGGGCACACGCCCCACCAGCGGCTGGCGGGGGCCTCGCACCCGGGTCACCCCCGCTTCAGGCCGTGCTGTCTCTGTGTCCCAAAAAAAAAAAAGGGGGGGTCCGGAGCCCCCGGCCCGTAGTCCACACTATTGGCCCTCTTGCTCCTGGGGCTCCTCCCCGCCCGAGCCGCTCACCCGTGGGGGGGCGAGTCCCAGGCCCACCGGGGCTCCGCCAACTCTGCTGCACTGGGCTCCGGTGGGCCGCGAACGCCCGCGATGATGTCTCCCGGGGGGACCGCCCCGCTCCTTCCTCTCACTCCAGGGGGGGGAGGACGCCGAGTCCCCGGGGGCGCCGCTCCAGGCCCCCGGATGCCGCCTCCTCTGCTGCACTGGGCTCCGGCGGGCCGCGAATGCCCGCGATGATGTCTCCCGGGGGGGAGGGGGGACACCGCCCGCTCCTTCCTCTCACTCCCGGGGGGGGGAGGACGCCGAGTCCCCGGGGGCACCGCTCCAGGCCCCCGGATGCCGCCTCCTCGCCACGCAGGTGATCCCGGCGCGGTATGCTCTGGTTCGGGCTGCGGGGGGAGGGGCGCAGAGAGCCTTCCCACGTCCCGCGGCCGCGTCCCCGAAGTCCCGGGGGGGGCAGTCGTAGGGGGAGTGAGGGCTAGTCGGGCGGTGATGCCGTGTGCGCCCGGGGAGAGACCGCCTCACTCGCGGCACCGAGGCCGTTCTGGTCCTGCTGCGTCACCCGCCCAGGCGCCGCGGGTTGCAAACTCCGGCTCCCCGGGGAGCTCAAGCTCCGCTCTTTTGCTTGTTGGGGGCCCGGGGGGGCGCCGAGTCGATCTCTCGGGTTCAACTAGCAGGGGGGTCTCGGGGGGGGCTCAATCCCCTCGGATTCCCGGGCTTCTGCGGGAGCTGTGCACTCAGGCAGCCATTGCCTGTGTGCCCCCTGGTGGCCTCCTCTTCTCATCCTTCTTTTTGTTTTTTTATTGTAATAACTGACAATGATGCACAATCGTTAACTGTATTTCAGCCCACACCTTCGTTTCCATCCCCACTTTTTTTTCATCTGTCTCTGTACTGGTTCTGGCAATCCCTGACACAGAAGATGGTAAAATAATGCCACTGTTCTTTCCCCATGGTTCATGTGTTTCAAGCTGCCATTCCGCCTGAATATCCTGAATATAAGCAATAGGGTCTTCATCTTCCTTCATTTTTCGTGTCATAATTGCGCCCATATCTGGCGCATCAGGATACTGTACCCTGAGAGCCCTCCAAACATCTGCCCTTCAATTATTAAATGGTGCTCCATCATGCGCTGTGTTTTGTGCTGTCACACCCAGATATCCTGCTCACCTCCATATGTCATCAGCACTCTCCCCAAGAATATCTGCCAGTAGACCTTTTATGTCTCCTATGGCCAGCGTATTTCATCCTGCCATTTTCTCTAATTCGTATATATAATTTCCCAGCCCCTGAAGTTAAACTAGGCAGTTTGCATTTTAAGTTATCCTTATCCATCTGCAGCCATGTGTCATGATGCCTACCCCCGGGGACCCAGACCAAGGCCAACAACCCCGGAAGCAGGCATCAAGTCATTCCAAGCAAGCCCAACAACCCCTGCTAGGGGCTATTTGGGTCCAGTCCTGGTGCCTATGGCGCCAGGCTCATATGGAGAGTCAGTCCTGGCGCCTTAGGCACCAGGCTCATAGATTAAAACTTACCTGATGCAGACCATGCTGCAAACTTACCTGGTGCAGACCATGCTGCAAGAGCTCCAGGCCAAATGAGGCTTGGAAGAGACTACTTTACTTAGGGACTATTTTTTACTCGGGTGGGGCTGGGGAGGAATACTTACCAGGAACTACTTTGGAGGCTATTTAAACCACGCCCGTAGAGCAGCACACGCTTCGCGTTATTCTGCATCCAGCAGCGTAACACTCACCGTGCCTGCAAGTCTGCATCCAGTCTTCTGCCACGCCCGCCTCGAGACCGGAGCTCCTAGAAAAAGGGAGAAAGAAGGAGAAAAGTTTAGAACAAGAGCAATACCTTTGATCCTTACCTGAATTCCCGATCCATCGCGCCTTCGAGCTGGAAGAAAGAAGTTATTTTATGCGCGTCGCCTCGCCTGCTGCAGCGCTGCGCTGAACTCACCGGCCTTCGCAGCATCTTCACATTCCATCGCATACTTCTGCATGTTCCCGCCGCACTCCGGCACCTAAGGGGAAGACAAGAACAGCAAGGTGAACCAAGGGAATACACAGAGGCAATATTAGTTACCCCCCATAGACTTACCTCATTTTACCACCAGGGGTACTATTCCTCTTCACGGGTCGGCACAGCTTCCACTGCATTCTCGCCGAACCCCGGCCCCCAAGGGGAAACAAAAGGACAGCAAGCTGAAACAAAGGGACAAACAAGGGAAACCTCATCACCAAAATAGACTTACCTGATTTTACCGCCGGAGGCATTATTCCCCGAGACTTCATACTTTCTCTCAGCGCCTGAATAAGGGAGAAAGCAACAGGTCACATATTGACATTATTTTATCGAACTGTGTTGGATAATACAAATCCTTACCTGAATATTACCGGCTGCCACGAGGAACTCTTCGCTAGGGTCAAGCTGCAACCTGCAAGGAATCGGACAGAGTGAAAGTCAGACATTTGAACTCTTACGAACTACATACTTACGGCGTCTTGCCGGGAATCTCGGAGTCAATATTGTTCTGGAACTCACCAATTCCCTCGAGCCAGTGAAGCAACTGGTTATCTACGCGCCCCTGCTCTCAATGCAGGATGGAGAGCTCATCTTTTCATACCATCAGGTGAGACTATAAGAGGGGACATCAAAGGTGATCAGTGAGGAGATCAGCGGGAGTGGGGGGGTTACCGCTCAACTCCACGGGTGGTTAATTCCCTTTCTCCATTTGCAGAAGAATATTTCTACGGGCCAAGCCAACGAAGCTAGGTGGGCCAGTCCAGTCCTTCATCTCGGCACTATGCGTCACATTGGTGAAGACCACAGCTGTCCAGTTCAGATCGACGCCCCTGTGGGAGCCAGGTGAACGTAACACCATGGAATGTATTGCGGTCTTGCTTCCCCCTTTTCTTACAAGGGGAACTGCGAGAACCCCATCCCATAGCCGGATCCCACTAACAGTCTAACTATGGGAGGGGTAATATATATATATGTTTTTATTCATTCACATTTGTTAAGCGCGCAGCAGCCTGGAGGCATCGTGGTGCTGGTTACAGACATTGTACTTAGTTACAGAAGTGATGAACAATTGCAATCATATATACAAGCAAGTAGCAGAGCATACAGGGGGTCAGATGAAAAGGAAGATCTTGAGTTTTTTGTGGTAGGTGAAGAGAGAGTTTTCTGTTCTGATGTCTGTGGGTAGGGTGTTCCAGAGCTTGGTGGCTATGTATGGGAAACCTAATCCTCCCACTTTGGATCTCTTGGTGTGGGGAGTGTGTAGAAGGTTGGTATAGTGTATTCTGGTAGGTCTGGAGTGAGTGGGTTTGGATAAGGTTTGTGCAAGACATGACGGAGCTGAGAAGGAGAAGCATTTGTGGGTGAGTGTGAGGATTTTGAAGCTGATGCGTTCTTTAACAGGGAGCCAGTTGGCTGTCATGCAACATGCCTGTCAGAGAACGTTATATATGCCATCAAGTGCCCTTGTGCCCAGTATTATGTAGGAGAAACCGCACGCAAAGTACGCGTTCACATTAATGAACATAAATCATGTATCAGACTCAACAACAGAGCATCATCAGTAGCAAGACATTTTCATGACAGTGGACACACTGTCGCTCAACTCAAGTTTGCAGTTCTGGAAGTTATACCAACCAAAGGCCAAAACAGAAACATGAAGAAATTGAGAGCCCAGAAAGAGGCGCGATGGATAGAAAGGATGGGGTCGATCGCTCCAGATGGAATGAACGAGGAGCTAGATCTGAGCTGTTTTTTTATGAACAATTCTATTGTTTTTTTATGGTTGAGTAACACTGAAATGTGAATATTTGGGCACATTAGTATGAATACAGGAAGGGAAATGCTTTTTGCATTTTGATGAATCTTTGAGCTTTATTTTCATTTATTCTGTTTGGTTTTGATATTTATGTTCATTATTCATTTTTATTATTTATTTTTTATTATTATTATTTGTATTATTGTGGTTTTATTTTTATTAATTTTTGTTAATTTTTGACAATTTTTATTTTACCACAATTTGCAGCAAGTGGCAAATTTTGTCCAAAAGCATTATGTTACGTCTTTTAAATGAATTGGAATGAATTCCGTTTTATTACAACATTAGGTTTCATCTATTACCATATCGTTCCAATATGGTTGCCTAACAAGCGTGAGGAAAGCTAGTCATTTGTTCGATTCTAAAATGGCCGCTCTATACAAAGCAATGGTTGCCTTAGCAACAGGTTGCTGCCACAACACTTTTCTACAGACATTGCCGAGGAAGCGTGTCAACGCGCTCAGCTCCGGCAGATTGCTGCTATTCTAGTTACAAGTAAGTGAAATGGAATAGGAACACGAATAGGATAGCACGCAGAATAACTTAAGTGTACTTATACGCGCCCAATCTCATTACAGAGACCGAGTTGCATGCGTTAGTCTCCTGCGGACATGACCGCATGGGAAAGTGGCAGGCATACAGTCGGACCAACCAGGTCCTGAAGAATATAGTTGGTTAACGAAATATGTAAGTAACTGGTGCACTTGAAGACATTGTATTGTTTTGAATTTGTAGCCGGAATGTATTAACTAACACGCGGCCGTTCTTGTTACAGAGACGACTGCTGATCAGATATTCTTTCCGCACGGGTGGACGTGCTGGTTTTTCTTTGAGCTCTGACGTTTTGAAGGTTATTGATACCGTTTTGGCAGACCTATTGAGAGTTAAATATTGTTATGGATACATTGAGGTATACTGTGGACACCGCACTGATGATTACTTTCTTTTTTTCTTTATTATGATTCTACATTATTTTCGTTTTCTGTTATTATTTTTTTTTTTTTTATTTTCAACATTTTCCGACCTTGACATGGTTCATGGGATTTGCATCATCCGAATGAAAATGGGGTAATGTACTATTGCTACTGTGTTTTTTCTTCTTTGACATATGCACCTGATATGTTGATATGCAAATGTTTTATTGATGTTGGTGAATTATGATATCTGTGTTTGATTGTTCAATGCAATGTTGATTTGTTCGCAATATGGAATTATGTGAAGACAGTTGAGACCGAGTATTATAAGAAAAGGTGGAATCACAGGCCCTGAAGAAGGGTTTTTCGACCCGAAATGCATAGGCCGCAGATGTGATGAATTCTGCCATTATAATTTATCTTTGATTTAAAGCAAGCGAATGAAGTTTGATTTATTAAAAATTTCTCTTTGAAAAAAGGAATCAATTCAAGAATTTTTTCTACGATTATTATTTTTGAACTAATCCGCTGAGTAGTGGAATAAGGGTGTGCAGCCCGCACTGCTGGCCACACGGCCAAGGTCTTTTTTCTTTCTAGCCAGTTGGCTGTCTGTCTGGCCTGGGTGATGTGTTCCCTTTAAGAAAGGTTTTATGCTGCTCTGAGCACATATTTTGCGTGATTTGAAGTCTGTTTAGATTATGTTTGGAGGTACCTGCTAGGAGGGCATTGCAGTAGTCCATCTTGGCACCAATAGTGGCTCTGGCAATTGAGAGACAGTTGGGCTTGGATAAGTATGGTTTTACTGCATTTCTGAGTTTGGTAGTGTGTGCTGAGGCGGAGGTGATAGTGCTAACCTGCCTGGACATGGATAGCGTGGAATCTAAGTAGACGCCTAGGGTCTTTACCGAGGTGGAAACAGGGATGATGGTGTTATCAATGGTGAAGTTGGAGTACAAATTGTCTAGCTTGGCTTATGTCGTTCTTAGGCTGTCGGAATAAAAAGTATATCGTGCCCCCTACTGTAATATATATATTAATATTGGCCTACGCCAAGCTGCTC
Organism: Ambystoma mexicanum; assembly: GCF_040938575.1. Taxonomy (NCBI): domain Eukaryota; kingdom Metazoa; phylum Chordata; class Amphibia; order Caudata; family Ambystomatidae; genus Ambystoma; species Ambystoma mexicanum. The sequence goes on from NC_090934.1 coordinate 1,476,789,952, forward strand.
GAAAGTCAATTGCGAGATCTGTGTTACAAGGTCCTGACCTTTAATCCATGTAGGCCACCATTTTAGGTCAAACCGCCATTTTAGGATTTATGTGGAAAAGTCACCCTGTGAGCTAAAATGGAGGACGGTGTCATTGCAAAATACAATATGGCCGTCCTGACCTCTGTACATCGCTAATGTGTAATCTGCCTACAGGCTACTTGTTGAGGTCATGAACTGAGACCTCCTCCTACGTTGACCCATGTGTAAAAGGATTACTTGCGCAATGAAACCAATCCACGAGTATATATTATGATAATGTATTTTGTATTGAACAAAGAACATCTGTTTTACTATATTGTATTAATGTTTAAGAAGACCTGCAATACGAAACTTAGAATACACAGTTAATGCATACACTTATTGTTACATTTAATAAAGAACAAACCAGTTAGATGCGGTTATTTGAGACTCAGCAACGAACCCTAGAATTGGTGATGTATAAAGTTTAATATTAACCCGAAGAGGGGTTGGCCATAGCGTTCACAAAAGGTATAAAAAACGAATGCATTCTAATGTACAGTCTCTCACTGTACACAGTGAACCATGCTGGAGTTCGTTGTGTTGTACTGAGGGCCGATAGCTATCTGACTTTGCAGTGTTCTGTAACTGAATTCGATAGAGAATAAAGTACTTTGTATGTTCCTTTGTAACCTGTGTGTGGTGTATTTCCTTTTGGGGTACTCAGCCTCGATATTCTGTTTCTGTTTTCACAAGGCCTAGAATAATGATTTCAGTCTTCTCCCCATTGAGGCACAGGCCATTGGCTGCCATCCAAGCCTGGATGGTGGTGTATATTGAGTGAAGTGCTTGGGCATCTCTAGTGTAGGAGCCAGTGAGTGGTAGGAGTACTTGAGTATCATCAGTGTAGTTGGTATACGCGATACCTAGGGTGTCAAGCTTGTCGAAGAGAGGCTTTGTGAACAAGTTGTATAGAGTGGGTGCGGTGCACGAGCCCTGCGGGACTCCACAGTGGATGGTGGTGGGGGCAGCATGGGCAATGTCTGAGAATACTTTCATTGCCCTGCCCTCTAGGAAGGAGGTAATCCAGTGTGCAGCTTCTTTAGAGAAGTTGGCTGAGTAGGTAAGGTGTAATGTGAGTGTCTTGTGATCTACAAGATTGAAAGCAGCTGAGAGGTCTAAGAGTAGCGGGAGGGCTGGCTTGCCTTTATCCATGATTTGTCTGATCTGATTTTTTAGATCTACCAGTGCTGTTTCCATGCCATGTCCTTTGCAAAACCCTGATTGTCTAGATCCAAGAATTGAGTGGGTTTCAAGGAAATGTTGGATTTGGCAGTGAGCAGCTTTATCCAAGATCTTAAGGAGGAATGGCACAGTGGTTATGGGTCAGTAGTTGTTGGGGTGGGTGGGGTCAAGGGTGCTTTTTTTTTAGAAGGGGGCGTACCCACGCTTCTTTGAGCCTGGCAGGGATTATTCCAGTTCTGAAGGAGGCATTGTTGAACGCTGTGATAAGTGGGACCTGGAGGTCGGCGCAGTCCTTGATAGGTTTGGGGGGACAGATGTCTCCTTTACATGTAGAGGGTTTAAGGTTTTTGAGGATGTTAGTGACTTCCGGCTCTTAAATATCTTTAAAGGTGAATAGTGGTTTGGAATTGGTTGATGGGGGAGAGAGGTCAGGTTTTTTTGGCTCAAGAGTGTGGGCTAGGGCTTTGTGATGACCCTTAATTTTTCCTTGAAGGAGATCTATTTTGTTAAGCATGGCGGCTTGAATACTAGAGCACCAGGTTTCGGCCTTAGTAATCTCATCTGGTTTATTGGGTGGAGATATGAAATCATTGAAAATGGCAAAGATTTCTTTGGATTGTGATTTGGCATTGTTGATACGGACATTGAAGGAATTAGCTTTAGCGTTGTTGATGACATCTTTGTATAGTCGGGAGATCTGGTTAAAACAGTTTTTAGTATCCTCGCTCGGGTGTGCTAGCCAGTTTTTTTTAGCCTCCCTTTTACGGGAGCATAGGGACTGAAGTTCATCAGTGAACCACAAGTTAGTGTGTAGAGTTTTTTTGCCTTTTTTGGGTTCAAGTGGAGCTATGGCATTAATGGCTCTGTATAGAGCATCTTTGTAGATGTCACCTAAGGTGTTTGGGGTCATTAGAGAAAGGGGGGCTAGTGCAGGGATGTTAATGTGTGAGCGAAGACTGTCCTGTTTCAGTTTTTTGGAGCTTCTTACTAGTGTTGGGGGGCAGGGTGAGGATCTTGGTCGTAGAGGGGGTGGGTAGGGTGAACTCAATGCGATGGTGATCGGCCCAAGGTAGCGCTGAGTTGGCGATGATGGAAGTGTGGCAGTTATGGTCAGGGACCCAATCGAGGGTGCGGCCTTTGGTATGTGTGAGGCCAGAGACTTTGGCCCTCATTACGACCCTGGCGGAAAGTGACTGACCGGACCGCCACAGCGTAAATAGCGTTTCCGCCATTGCACGAAGAAGCAAATTGCGGCCCATTCCGACCCATCGGGCACGAGCACCACGGCATGGCGGAAGTGCAAAGTCCGCGATGGCGGAAATGACCCCAAAACGGCCCACACCGCCGCTGTACGGCGCCCTAGGTGCAATACCGCCACCCATCACAGCGGGCACCGCAGAGTGCGCCTACCGGAAAGTACGGTGACCGGAAATATACGGAAACGGAAGTTAAAACATGGGCCCGGAACGGGAAACATCCCGCCGTGCACCCATAAAACCACTAAAACCACACAACCACTAAAATCACTACCCTGAGACACACCCCAACCCGTCATCCACCCTAGCGAAACCAAGAAAAATGGGAAAAGTAGCGAAGAAAGCGTGCGACCGCAAGCGGCAGGTCCACTTCTCCCGTGAGGAACTCACCGTGCTAACAGAGACCCTCCAGGAGAATGCCGCCGCCGTCTTCTCCACGCAAATGACCAGGACGGCACTTGCCAACAAGAAGGCCATATGGGCTCTGGTGGCACAGCGGGTAAGCGCGGTGGGGACCGCACCCCGCAACCCACAGCAATGCAGAAAGCGGTGGGACGACCTGCGGATACGCGTCCGCAGCATACTCTCTGCCAACCGCAACATTGCCACAGCCACCGGGGGAGGTCCTGAATCACCCATCAAGTTGACCCCCTGGGAAGAAATCTGTGCCTCCACCATCGGAATGGAGAGCATAGAGGGAGTCGGAGGGATGGAGAAAGGAGTGCAGACATCAGAAGAATCAGGTAGGTGGCCCAGATAAAACAATGCTAAATCCACAATGTCCAATCATGTGAAGTACCATGTGTCCACATAGTGCAACAGAAACACATGTCCAGGAGAAGGTACCACACACATCGCCCTGATAGTACACCTTAAAACCACAATAAATACATAAATAATTAAAAACCCCTAAAACACCCACCACACGTCCAGCAGGCACACCCTAACTGCAGGCTGCCAAACAACTGCACCCTCACCCCACACACAAATAAAAGCACCTCCAAGGCACCGACCCAAATCACCCTCATGTACCACCCCAATGCATGTGATACAATGCCATTCCAATACCCACAGACCCATTAATAACCCTCGCCCTCCTTTACTCCACCACAGGCTCCGATCCAAACCACGAGCATCAGGACACCCCTACCAGCACACCTGCAAAGAGGGCCAAGACCAACGGCCAAAGACCCTCCACCTCAGCTGCACGCATCAAGACACGGCAGCAGCACAAATCAGGTGGCAGCACAGAGGGGGGAACATCAACAGGCACCCCAGCAGCCAGCATGCCCACAACACCACCACCACAGGTCCCCCCAACGGATGCCACAGAAGGCACTGCCTCTGGTGGCAGCAGCACCATAGGTGACACCCCATTGATGGCAGCATGCTCCGACACAGAAGACGGGGATGTCGAAGTCAGATCCATCCATGACCTGTCCCATTCCCCCTGTCTGTCCCATCCCGTACAACATGAGGATACCACGCAGGGGCACCCACAAGACGACGACTGGCCATCCCCCCCAAGCCCTGTGGCAAGGCAACATGAGGTCAACAGCCCCTCTGTGACACCCCCGCAAATGGCCATGGCCCAGCAGAGGCAACAGTCCCTCGACCAGTTAATCGTGCAACAGCAGCAACTGGCCACGCTCCTCAAGGACCATGCCGATGAAGGTGGGGGCACTAAGGCAGACATAGAAACATCAACTGAGACACTCAGGACACAAATGGAGAGTAGCACCGAGAGCCTGAGAGTCCAAATGGAGAGTAGCACCGAGAGCCTGAGAGTCCAAATGGAGAGAAGCACCGAGAGCCTGAGGGGGGAACTGCATGCGACGTCCAAAGACGTATGTGCCGAACTTGCCGCAGTGCGCCGTGTGCTCACTGAGCTCTCACAAACCCTTAGGGACATGCATGGACGTGAGCAGGCAGAGACGTCATCCGTTGCAAGTTCCGTCCAGGGCAGCCCCCAACGTAGATCTGGGAGGAACCTGCGCTCTACAGGCAGGGGTGCCCCTGATACCCGCAGAGGGGGCTTGCAATAGCGACAGCCCACTGACAATGAGCTTCTTTGGACACTGGTGTTCGGGGGGGAGGTAGGAGGGTGGAGGGGGTGTGTTGGGCTCACTTGGGTGGCGGGTCGATAGGGTGTTCTACATGATATCACATATGCCATAAACAGTGCACGATCAACCAATGAGATGTGTGGACAATGATCTTTGTGTACTAGGCCATCATAGGCGTACAGTCCATATTGTGCATGTACCAGACACACACAGTGCCACGAGTCCCGTGTCCATGTATCAGCCACCAGGCGTGAGTGCTAGAAGCATGCATCAATGAGATGCTGACGAATGTCACGGCCCTCCGGTGCCTCGCAGACTCCTTGAGGTGCTGCCACATCCCCACCCTCATCATGACCATCATCAGGTGCTTGCAGTTCAGCGTCAGGGGGCATGGGCACATTTCTACGTACGCACATGTTGTGGAGCATGACACATGCCATCACCATCTTTGCAACCTTCTCATGGCGGTACAGGAGTGCCCCGCCAGACCTGCTGAGGCAGCGGAAACGAGTCTTCAGTAGGCCGAATGCCTGTTCAATGACTACACGGGTACGTGAGTGGGCATGGTTGTAGTCCTCCTCATGCTGGTCCTGTGGGTTCCGGACTGGTGTGAGGAGCCATCTCTTCAGTGGATACCCAGCATCACCTGTATGTGGACGAGAAACGTATGATGTGGAATGCCATTGCTACGTACGCACCCCCCCCCCCCTTCCTGGCAGTTCATTGCCGCATCACATACCCCACATCATCATGCATGAAATGAGACTCACCGAGTAGCCAGGATCTGTTCCCTGCGTGTCGCTCCATGTAGCGTGGTATAGTAGAGTTCCTCAAGACCATAGAATCATGGGTTGATCCAGGGAATCTGGCACAACAATGTGTAATGATCCTGTTGGAGTCACACACCATTTGTACATTCAGGGAATGAAATTGTTTTCGGTTGCGGTACTGGGCCTCCATGGCATGTGGAACGACCAATTCCACATGGGTGCAGTCGATGGCACCAATGCAACCCGGTATGCCGGCAAGTGCATGGAATCCCACTTTTGTGTTGGTAATTTCCTGCTCCGAGCGTGGTAGAGAGATGTAGTCGTCTGCGTGCTGCAGGAGGGCATCGAGCACTTGCAATAGTGTCCGTGAGAACAGTGGCTGTGAAATGCCATGCAACTGTCCGACTGTGTGCTGGTAGGTGCCTGTGGCCAGGAAGTGTAGTACAGACACCACCTTCAGTAGGGGTGGGATGGCGGTTGGGCTATCTATCATGCTGACAAGGTCAGCCTGTGTCATGTCCACGATGGCGGCTATGGTGTCCCGGTCCAAACGGTAGAGGGTGTGGATCTGCTCATCAGTGAGGTTGAACGGATGTGCTCGGAGGCGTGGGATTGCGGGCTGCCTGCGTGGTGGTAGTGGCTGTGCTGGCGGCCCTTGCTGGCCCTGCCTTGCCCTCCTCCTCCTCCTGCGTCTCCTCCGTGCGGCCGGTTGTAGTTGGTGTTCGTCTTCTTCTTGGAGTTGGAGCACTTGCAGTGCTATCAGGTCCCCCAGGGCCAACATCGCGAGTCCTGCCGGTAGCATTTCGGAGTGGGTGTGGTTGTGGGAGGAGACTGGGTGTGCAATTTATGTGTTTTCAGGCTGTATGGCCTCCACCTGTGGTGATTCATTCCACCTGTGCAAGCTGCTCTCCCCTTTGGCCGAGCACGTCCCGCACACAACGCTGCAATGTGACGCATGGCATCTTGCTCTTGCATTCATGTATTTGTACCCGATGGCCGTGTAACATTTGTTGATATGTACATTCGGCTATGGTCCCATTGTTTCACATACAATCTTTGCAGTCGCGAACAGACTTGTGATGGGTCAGTGGGACGTAGTACTCGAGTAACGGTGGGCCCTCATGCATCACTGTACCGAGTTGCAACGACGGGCGGGGCGTCCCATTCGTGGGTGAAGGCAGTTGCCATTTTCACACACAGCCGCACTCGATGGATTAATTAGTGATTTCAAACGGCCACAGATGCCTCTTCGACGTGATGTTGCAAATGAGGAATTCGAAGGCCGGCGCTTTCGGTTTTCAGCTAGCGCCGGGGAGATGCCCACAGGTCTGACTGCAAATATAACGTTCTTTTGTTCGATGTCCTTGAGACAGGGGCCATGGCGAGGAAGCAATGATTGATATGAATAGTTTTGGATGCGCAATAGTGACGTGGGCGATGAGGCCGGACGTTCCCAAATACATGTAACTTCACAACACTGGAATTACGGGCTGGGGCACTGTGGATTTTGCAGGCTGCATAACGCACAGACTCAATGGAAAGTTCGAATGTTTTGTGAGTAAATATTCAGGCGTTTTTATAACAGGATGAGGGAATGATGAATGGATGCATGGGCAGGTGATTTGATACAGGGTTTGCCATGTACAGGGCTTCTTGGAATCTATCCGCCTCCCCTGCGCTATGTGATGCAGGGCTGCCATAGTGGGACCATCGTCTATCTGGCCTTGTTGAGCCCTCCCTGTCTCGACGCGCCTTCAGACACTTGTGTCCATGCACGTTAACATTCCCATCTGATGGAATCTGTTCTGACAGACGCATGCACAGGTACACTCGTTTGTGATGGTGTTTACACCTCGATATAGATAGTTATGAGTCGCTAGTGGTTTCGGGGTGGTGATGATCCTTTGGAGTGGGCTAGCATGCATATGACTGTGGATTTAGTGTGATCATTGAAGTGAGTTGTTCGAATGTAGTTCTGATGGCCATTCTGTTCTTTTTCTTTTCTTTTGGTTGACAGGTATCTCCTCCCCTTTTGCCACTGCCATCTGTATGCCACTCCTGCAGATGGCGTTTACTCCCGACACCTGCTGCTTCGTGTTAATCAGTGGAGTAGCATTACGATCTTATGGGACGATCGCCAATGGGCCACATGCCCTTACGCAGTACTAGTGGCTCGGAGCAACATTTCGGCCTTTCAGCTGGACTAGTGCCTCCCCATTGGGACGGCCCTGCGGGTCTGTGCGCTTCCATGTTGCCTTTTCGTACGTGAATGTGGCTCTGTGTACCATGATGGAACAGGGCGTCACACAAGTAGTAGCTGGTCATTCCTTGCGGATGCAGCCCACAATGGTGATATGTGTTTTGGAGTTCATGGACTAATGGCTGTATGGGCTTGGTGATTTAGTTGTGCATTAAATTTCTATTCTGATATGGGCCGTGTAGCGTTCTTCTTTGCGAGTGATGTGGCATATTCCTATTTGGGGAGCGATGTATTGTGAGGAGATCTGCATTGGGTTCCAGCTTCGGAGTTTAGTCGCGTGGTACTGTGCTGGGCGCGTTTGCCTACGGAGCCCAGTGAGGTCAGGGATGGGGGCTGCCAATGTGACTGTTTGCATGTTGTCATGCTCAGGGGCGGGGGAATGGGTTTTGTGTAACAGATGCCGGTCAGCCAGGTGGACTGGTGGCATGTTGTGATTTTCGGAATATTGCTGGTCACAGGTGCCTGTGTTTGCGTGCGTTTCGGGGGGGGGGGACTGTGGTCATGTCCATTGGAATGGCTTCTGTATTCGTGCCATCTGTGCCCTGCAGCTCCCATTGGCCCCTCTTGTGTTTCTTTTGTTCGTTGGCATGCATGGGTGACTTGTACATTTCACTGGTTGCATTGTGACTTCATTGCACCTACGGGGAGTTGTACTTTGTGGGCAGGGAGCGGTGTACAGGCACTCAGTGGGGCCGTTTACGGTTGATTCGCGATGCCGTACTTCTCACCATGGCGGATTGGTGCTTTCCGCCATGCTTGATGGCGTTAGGTACATGTCTGCTAGGGTCGGAATTCGCGTACCCTTGCGCCATGGTGGTATTTACGGTTTGGCATGGCGCGCGCGAGCGTACTTGGTGCAGTTAGCGTTGGCGTTCACTACGGTGTCGCTAATGGCTTCGTACTTTGCGGTGACGGGTCATAGTCGCACCGAGCGGTATTCGATGGCGGTATTGCATTTCCGCCATCGTTTTTCGGATTCCGCCAGGGTCGTAATGAGGGCCTTTGTGTGTAAAACCTAGTTCATTAAGTTCCTTAGTGAGCGAAGTGGCAGCTTTGTCTTTAGGGTCATTAGAACCGAGGTTTAGGTCTCTGAGAAGTAGGGTGTTAGTAAAGCCTTGGATGTTGTTGCTTAGTAGATGCAGGAGGTGGCCCTGGAAATCCGATGGAAGGACAGGGGGACGATAGAGTACTTGAATGTTGATGGTGCTGTTGGGGGACAGAGCAAGCTTGGCAGATAACATGTCTGAGTTGATGTCCCAGGGGTGAGTGATGGGTCTGAGGGAGAGTGTAGAGGTAATAGTCCCTCCTTTCTCACTACATGATCGTCTTCCGGGAAGCTCAGGATATGAAACAGGATCTATTTTTCTTTTTTTAGAGTGTTCCAGATCTGACCATCTCACTTCCTTATGGATTGGAAGGTTTTCTAGGGGTATACGCACACCCTCTCCCTCTGCTTCATGGCCCGATTCTCTTTCCTTGTCTGTCATTGCTAAACCCCAACCGGTGTGACTATCCTCCTCTTCTTGGTCTAAATCTGACCTACTGAAGGACAATGCTCTATGTTCCCTAGCGAGCATATTTTCCTCTTCAACCCGTGTTTTCGATATGGGGGAATGTCCATTGCTTCCTCGTCCTATATTCACTGTCCTGTCTCAGTTGTTGGTATACCTTATTGACCCTTTCCCCAATATTGTCTGCATCATCTCTTTCTTCTTCTCATGTTATCCTAGAAATTTCTGGCATTATTTCCTCTATCAGGGGGATCTCCATTATGATATCCCATCGTATTTCCTCGCTTGACCTCATTAATTCCTTAAGGATGAGATTGGCATCCAGACCTCGCTGCCTCCTATTCTGTTTTATTTCTTCATCCCTTCTTACCCTCTCTTCCTCTTCCCTTCTCTCTTCCGGTCTTCGTTCTTCTTCTTCTTTCCTTCTCTGTAATCTTTTGTCCTTTTTGTGCTTCTTCCTCCTCTCTCTTTCTTTCCTTCCTGTCCCTTACTTCTATCACTCTTTGTCTATTGTCATACTTCCTTTGTTTCTCTGTCCGTGTTTTGTCTTTTTCTTGTTCCTCCCTATATATCTGTTCCCGCCGATCCCTGCTTGTTCTTCCTTGCTCATCCTCCCTCAGTCTCCTTTCTCGTTCCCTGTCCTTTTCTTGCTCGTTCTTATCTGCTCTCTGCCTAACCTCCTTGAAGCTTTTCCCATCTAACTTGAGTGATATCTGTCCTCCCATCCATTCATTCTGTATGAGCATTACCTCGTCAGCCCTATCCTTTTCTCCTTCCCACCACTTGATTTCTCGGTCTATATCTGTCGATATATTCGACCTCTCGCCTCTTTCTTCCTCATCTCATATAAACTTAAAGGCATCTTCCTTTCTTTCACTCTCTTCTGGACTGTCGTCACTCCTGGAAGCGGGGGGCTCATAAGCCAGGTTACTATACACCGCTACTGCTTTCAGTTCCTTTAAAGGATAAACTCCTATCTCTTCTGTAGTTGCACTCTTAATCACGGACAAGGTAAGAGGAGCTGAGGGCTCAACGCCTTCCCCTTATGCTGACTAAGCATTGACTCCTCCAGTGGCGGGTCTTCCTTCTCCTCTTGGTACATCTTCCAAAGATCTAAAATTGCCAACCTTTTCTCTAATTTCTTTCCTGTGTACGCAGCATGCACATATGTGGTCATGTGTTGTAATATCACTTTTGACAATGATCCCTCTTGCGGCCACAGCATGAACATTTTATCCGCTGTGCCCTTTACATATTCTGCACTCTACTGTTTGAGCTTGGGCGCATGTTTTTGCAGTGTCTTACAAAGGTGCATGAGAGGAATGTCTTTCATAAAGACAAGTGTCAATTGACTGTTGATACTTACCAGATTTGTTAAAAAAAACTTTTATTTTATCTCAGATCACCACCTTTAATTTTTAAAACAACAAATATGAGCAAGCACCACAAATCGCAGCTCAATCCTCTTTTATTTCATTATCCTGTCTGCCTTTTGATTGGCGCCAATTTTTTACTAAACCTTAACTTCAAACACTGTATATCTACACAAGATTTCCTGTTACTCAAAATATCACAATCCCACCCCTTTATATTGCCATTTCCCTTACTCTACTTTCATTCATTAATCAACTTGAGACCTTCAATATCGACTCCTCCTTCAATCCAACCACTTCGCCTTCCGTCCGCAAAGTGCCCGTGGAAACCAGGTAGGGATTTCTTCAAAGAGTGCCCTACCCACCATCTCGATTCTTCTTGCAAGTTTATTTCTATCGGCCGCTCTCCACAGGAAACTCTGGGATCTTCCAGCTAATGGCGGAGGATGCCCGATCGTCCACAATTCTGGAGCTAAACTGGTTTGGATCTTGAAACCATCAGCACTGCTGCCACCTGAGCACATGGCCCTTAGGAACATGCATATGGAATTCATGGGATTAAACCAGAGTGATTCTGTGTCCAAATAACGGAACTAACTCTGGAAGACGGCAAGGTACTGTTTTATGAACCATTATGTAAAACAGGGAGTCTACAACGAACATCAACGGACGTACGCTCAGTCTCTAAATGATCTCAACACAAAATATAGACTTTATACTAAATAATGCATTAGAGTGACGTCATACTACGTGGTAATAGTGAAAAACCTATCAAGGCTCAGGATTGGTTAAGGGAGATATCTAAGTATACCAATCCCATGGGCAGAGACATGCATGGGCTGAGCTATCTCGGGAGCGGAGCTGTCCAAGGGGCATAACTATTCCAGTGTCCAAACTCTACCAGTCTTATCCCCTTATTCCAGAGGAATTTTTGCTGCTACGGTTTTCCAGTGGTGGAGGCCTCCTAGTGCCTCCTAGTGCTAGAATGTATTTATTTATTTATGTATTTATTTATGTAGCACCGCAGACAAACAAGTCCAGGGGCATCAGAGCGCTCACAGGACAAAACAACACATAACAAAACAAAAGAAAATCCTAAAGGTCCCATAATAAACCAGGAATCATGACGGAATGCTATAGGGGTACATCTTTACGTAAATAGGTATGTCTTCAGGTGCCCTTTGATTGAACCTCTGTTGGGAGGGGAAGGGAGGTCCGCCATTTCAGTATGGCGCTAGAAAAAGCATGCTGTTTGTCATTTGTATGTTTGGTGCAATGAGCCACCAACATATGAATATTGTTGGAGCGAAGCATCCTGCGAGCAGGTTGCCCGAAGATGCTATTGAGCAGATAGTCGAGCAGGCACTTACGTGCTATTGTAAGAGCTCTAAAGGGAATATGAGTTTCCATAGCTAGCCAATGTAGTCCTCTTCTAGTTTCCAAAAAATTACCCTTTCTTCCAAGCCCTTCATTTATATGCACCGCACTGTTTTGGATCACTTGAAGTTTGCCAATTTCTTCCTTGCTGATTCCCAGAAGAAGACTACTGCAGTAATCTAACTTAGCCCCAATTATGGCTCTGGCCACCATCGAACAGGACTTTTTCATCAAAAACAGACGCAATTGTCTCACAAATCTCAGATGGTAGGACGTTGTGGAGACAGTATGGTTTATCTGCGCCTTCATAGTGAGTTCCGAATCCAGGGCCATACCAAGGGTTTTAACTTTGTTTTGACTTGCTATGGTGCACCAGGCACAGTAAAATGATTCTACTCAGGGCCCAATGTTGCCAATCTATGAGATGTTCCTGCAAGCATCAGCTCGGTTTTGGCATTATTTGATCCCCTCCCGTTCATCAGCATCCACTGTTGGACGAGGGCATATACGTCATGAACAAGCACAGCGCGACTCTCAAAGTCTCCTGTAATGGGCATGAGGCACTGCGTATCGTCCACGTATTGTATAGTACACCTTTCTCATCCAGCAGCTCGAACAATGGCATGGTGAATATGTTGCAGAATGTTGGGGAAAGACATGCACCCTGGGGTACACCATACGACAGCTGAAACACATCTGCAGCTGCGGTACCACTAAATACCCTGAGGATCTATCAGAGAGAAAGGATTTGATGCACTTAGCAGCTAAAGATGAAAGCTGGGCAGAATGCATTAACCTTTCGACTAGGATATCATGATCAAGTAAGTTGAATTCTGCCGACAGATCCAAGAGCATAAGGAACACAATGCTGCCTTGGTCCATTGCTTGTAAAATGTTGGTTTTCAGGTCTAACAATGCTGTTTCGCACCATGATAACATCTGGATCCATACTGATGCAAACCAAGAGTGCTATTCTGTACTGGATGCCCCTGTATCCGCAGATACGCTGCACGATCAAGTGTCTTTAACAGGAATGCAACGTTCATAATTGGCCTGAAGTTGGTTGCGACGTTAGGATCCAAAGAACCCATTTTTAGCAGAGTGGAAACCCACGCCTGTTTTGAGTACCCGTGACGTCAGACTCTCTCACTGGCTTAAAGTAAACGCATTAGGGAAGGGCCGTGCCGTAGCGCCCTCTGAAGACACTTTAGACACCAGCTCTTTACTCAGAGACGGAGCAGCATTGGACTCAATGCTCTCCCTGATTGGCTGGACCTTGCCCACCAGCGCGTCCTTAATGGCGGCACAACTTGGTTTGCCTTTTATTTGATTTTTATTAGTGAGAATGGGATTTTCCAGCTCGCTCAGGATTTTAAAGATTTCTCCTGTGTCTGATTTCGCATTTTGAATGCATGTGCCATACACTTTTACACTTTTCTCTTTGCCTCCACAAAGGCCTGTTTGTGATGGCTGCTGCTGCTGCAACTGCATTTTCTCAGTTGTCTGTGCCTTGGCTCAACTAGTAGAGGCCTTGCGTGTCGCTTCCTTAAATCTGTGGTATTCCAAACATTCCTTTTACTAGTATGTATGTTCTGGGTTTTCAGAGGTGCAATTTGGTGCACAGCGGAGGGTAAGGATGCATGATATAATGATGGCAATTCCCCAGATGTGCCATGTCTATCCGAATCCTGAGACGCTGGATAAATGAGAGGACCCATCGCCTCTGCTGTGAGCAAGCGGCCGCTGTAACCTTCCCGGGCTTCTTACTACGCAACACTCAGGATCCCTGAACTGAGAAGTGGCTCAGAAAGGGGTCCAACCAAGGGCAAGGAAACACACTCAAAGCAGGAGTGCTAACATTGCAGCTGGTCACCCAGTCCACGGGGTCATGTAGGTGCTGCTTACAGCCAAGGCTAGTTAGGGTAGAGGTGTCTGTCTCACCTCCGGACCTTAAGTCCTCACACACTATACATGTGCCTTCTCTTTGCAGTGATAGTAACAGTGCAAGGAACTGATCATGAAACTCCATCACAGGCACTGGTGCTCTATAAAGGATTATCACCTGAATAATTTATTTGCGACCCCTCCACCACTACATGATCAATTACCAGTGAAATCTCATAAATTAAGCCCCCTCCTCTGTTTTCAGGCTTATCAGCTCGAAAGAACCCATACTCGGCTGGTAGGGCCAGTGGCAGCGCTGGCCCCAAAGCACTGTGTAGCCATGTTTCGGTGATGGCAGAAATATCTAAATTGTGTGTCAAAATGCAATCTGCATTCTCAGTAGCGTGTCTGACCAGCGACCGGGTGTTTCCACATGCAAGAGATGCATGACCATTGTTTTACTATCCAACATACCAACTATATCTCCTGCCTGCGCTTGCAAGTCCAAGGCAGACAGGCAACCTGCAGAAGAGTGCACATGATTGCCGCCTACAGAAGCATGACCAGTCTGTGACCTTTCCAGAAGAGAGTGGCCATCTTGCAAGGGGGGAAGGGTGTCCTGTGATTGGCAAATATGTGAAGGAGGGACTCGTTCTGACCAGTCTGCAGGGAGGTCGAAGCAGTTGGGCTCTAAGTAAGATCTGATGTTTCACTACAATCTCAGAGTGTGTCTAAAAAAGATTCCAGACCCCTTCTCATGAGGCATCTGCCCTCGCCATGACCACGTTTTAATCTGGAAGCGGGGGAGCCCCTCTGTGCATCACACGACAGTGTAGTCCTTCCGGAATCACCCGAGTGGTTGACTTGCTCTATACCCTCCAGGCTGATATTTTGTTGCTCGTCTAAACCGTCATGACTATTAGCCCCAATAACTGCTGTTTCAGACGCCACCTTTCCACGTCTTAGATAAGCTGTGGGTAAGAAGCAGTGGCTTGTCTCCGGGCATGTCTTGGAGGGTCGGACACGTTACAAATGGCACCATTGAAAGGAACAAACACCATAGCCAGGTTACGTGGCAGGATCAAAGCAGCACGATCCAACTGTCTCCCAGCTAGCTCCACTGAAATACCCATCGTCTCACTCACCCAACAGGAACTTTAAGTCTGAGACTTTAAAAGCAGAGTCTCCTCACCTGACCTGACCAAAACAGCCTCATCTGGAAAGCTGTGCAGATAGATCCTAGTAAGACCGGGAGCCTACCAACACAGCACCACATTCACCACTAATGCGACGGCGTTTCGCGCAACCATTGAAGCTAAGTAGGCCCAAGGCCTCCTACGAAATGTAGTGTAGAGTTCTAGCATTCAGCTCTAAAAGCCAAAATGCACTCAAAAGTATTAGGGTGCTAAATAACTACCTGACACAAATCAAGCTAACAGCCCTGGCACTGGTACTGTGCACAATGAACACAAACCAGCTCAGATCACTCAGTAATCACGTAGAAGCATGTGATGGGGAGGTCTCACAATGGCAGGGTCTCTGAGTGGTAAGTCCTCACTGTGGTAGGGCCCCTTGGTCATAAAACCCTGTAACGGTGTTGCCCTGTATTGGCAAACGGCTCAATGTGGCTTAGGCACCCACTTCTAGGGCCTTGTAGTGGTATCGGGTTCTGTGATGATTCACATGGTGTTGTCACTTCTGCCCAAGAGGTAGCCCTTTCCCTCAAGGCTAGGGAGGTGTGGCCACTACCCAAAAGTCCCCCTTTGGGTGTCTTAGTGCAGCGTAACCTCATGGGGAGAAACTCCCCCACTGGGGCAAAGATGATCACCTGCGGTAAAGAACATTTATTATTGTCACTGCCCAACACTCCCTAGTCCTCTCCACTGTTCAGAACCATTTTGTTGAAAGTAAACCTATGTATTATTGTAACGTAGGGGATGTTAGGGAGAATTCTCATTTTATGGCTAATGTCCCTTACCTATAGAGTCCCCCAGCAGCTTTGCTGAATTTGAAGGGTTTGTTTCTTTTTACCTGCTAATAGTGAGACTCTTTTTCCCACTCTTAGGCATTTTTGCTATGTGTGTTCTAGGCTATTTTTGTGTTTAATGCCTATGGGTTCTTTCTCAACCCCATAGGAACCATCTTTACTCACATGTGTTACACAGCACCCTCCGTGCAGTACCACAGGGGTGCCGTAGCGACCCCCAAACATAGACTCCATACCCCGGGATTGACTACTGTCTCCCAGGGCATATAAATTCCCCATTGACTTTACTAGTCAATCTCTATGAACTAAACCAGTACAACCCATCTTACTATGGAGGTACTGGAAGGGGTTCATAGTTTTTCCTCTAGGTTCATTTTCGAGAGTGTACCCTACAGTACCCCTCTGAAAAGTTTCTGTCTGGTGGCAGTGGTTACTACCAAAAATATTCGACCGCAAATATTTCTCTATGGAATTTTCCCATTGAAAAAGGCTACCACTTTTTCTGACAGCCTCTAACATACCGCCGGTGCATTTTCATATTAACTTTGCCCCGGTAAGTTTTATTTGCCAGAACTTTGATATAACTTCTTTTTCGTGTCTTTCTCTACAATCCTAACCCAGGTTGGGGATTCTTTGTTCGTCCTTTTGGCGGGCTTCTGCCAAGAAGACCTCCTTTCGGTGCCACTGAGTCTGGGGTGGGTTCATTGTGTGGGAGGGGGAGTAGGACCCCTGGACAGGGTTGCCTCAGCAACCCATGTCGCACTCTATCCTGATAGGCTGGAGGGTCTCCGCCAAGATGACCGTGACTCTGTGACTCTGTGAGTGACAGCTAGGCTTTATGAATGGGTCTCTTTCTGCATAAAAGCAGGTTCCTGAGGACTGGAAGAGCAAGACGTTGCCACTGGAACTACGGAACCGAAGGGGAGAGAAGCCACAGACATCTTCAGCGTCTTCACCACCGGTGAAGCCCTGCCGGATCGTCTCACCACTTTTCTTCCACACGACGAGAGGAGATCTTCATCGAAAGAGCCTCCTTCCCTTGAGCTGGTGGGAACAACCAGTTCGCCCATTGCTTCTCCGGACCTGCCTTGGTCGAATCAACAGTGCCCAGCACTTGGAGACCAGATAGCCAGGCAGCTATCGACCCGGACCGCGATTAAAAGGAGCGTACCTTTTAAACTTCGTTTGGCAGCACCGCGGTTGTTTTCATCCCTGGGTAGTGTAGTGTCTTGAATCTTCCTCCACGACGAGAGCCTCTCTTCCTCTGCTGGACACCTCGACCTGTAAGGACTACCAGGAACAACCGCCACCGCAGGAGCCACTTCTCCACTTTTAAGGTACATTATTCCGCCAGTCCGCCCTTTCTTGCGGTAGTGCAAAAGGTGTTTTAAATCCTTTTCCTACCTGTTGGTTTGGCCACCCCTCTCTCTTAACATTGTCTTTCGCTTCCAGCATCCACCTTTTCAACATTGTTAACCAAAGACTTGACTGCAGCTACAAGAACATTTTTGCTCCTGAGCCCTTGCCCTGTACCACTAACTCTGGCACAGGCCTACTGACTCTGGTCACATTTGTTAGACCTGCTTTCTCGAGATTGTTTCCCAATTCGAACTGTGTGGTGCACCCCATTCTTATAACTACCCTTTCTTTCCCACTGCATAATCTTTGTGAAATGCCATTTTGCTCAGTTTTCATTTGAAGTATTGCCTATACTGATGCACTGTCTTGCTGAACTGGTTCACAACTGATGGGAAGTGTTGCTAGGGTGTATAAGAACCTATTTCTAGATAACCTGTGTTTTCCCTCCCTTGTGAGAAATTGCTAGAGGATCCCTTGTGTGTAGTTGTCACTGTGCCGTTTTGCTCAGTTTTCACTTTGGCTCACTTGGTCTACAATTTATATAGGGAGTTTGTATATTTTTCTATTGACTTAATTTAACTTGCTTGATACTTGTGATACATGTGTTTACTTAGAAGTGTATAAAATAAATATATATCTACTTTTTAACTACAAAGCTTTGGTCAGTGTTTCCTTGTGCCATAGTACAGTAGGCCTCTTGTGTAAACCCTGAATACTGCTCATCTCCCTCTTGAGATGCGTCTGACTGCTCAGCCACAGCTACCAACTAAATCTTTGTGGCACAGAATGATACCAAAGGGGATTTATTGCTCTCACCTGTAGTCCTAATCTTCTGTAGTGCTCCCTAAGGGAACTGCACAGGATTCTGCCTAACACGGGACAAAGCTAAAGCCCAAAGTACTAGGATGAGGAAGAGCAAAAGAGACATGAAGGTCATTGATTTGCTAGTACTGGTAAGAGGTGGCCAAGAGGAGGCATGAGGATTAAGTTATCAACAGAAACAATGGACTTTTACAATCCACCATGGTGGGACTGGCAATATTGCATAAGTATAGACGATGCACTAACAAACTTGTCAAACTCAGCCGGGAGAGGCAACAGGTGCGGAAACCAGTGGGAGCTTCAAACGCTGTGGGCAGACCAGAGTCAGAGAAGAGTGAGGATGCTGGTGAAGCACGGAAGAAGCTCTCAGTGGGTCCAGCTGATGGAGACCCGAATGCAAAGCACATCCTGACAATCATCTTTGTGGATCTTTTACAGGGCCTTCGTCAGGACATATAATAACCTAATCGCGGGACATAAATTGTTCAACCAACCCTTTGCTAGATCTGACTCTTGTTCAGACACTTTGAGGAGAACGAGTGATTCTTTATGATGGATCTTTCTTTCCATTCACTGGGGATTCCTATTTACCGATGCGGTTTCCGAACTTTTGCGGGATGTGACCTTCCAGGGCTGGTATATGCCCCCCGATAACACGAAATTAGGGGCCGACCCTTGTTTTTTCAGGTTTCTCGTTGTTAACTGTGCCAAGTAATACCAGTAGAAGGGAGGCATCCTCTTGGTCCTGAACTGTGGAGGTGTGCTAGAGACACCAGGGGAAGGGAGTCATTCCCGCTGGTTTTATTGGAAACTGTACAGATCTATACCAGGAGAGGGAGCCAGTCTCCTGGACGTGGAATTGTATAAAGGCTGTGTGAAATCCGCAACACAGGGCTCAGAGTCATTCCCCCTGGCATTCTAGTTTCAAGAGAACATTCTTTTAAACATTATGCGAGCATCAGGAGAAGGGAGACATTCTCCTGGAGAAGGAACGTCTGTTAGATGACCCTTTAGTTGTAGTGTACAAAATGCTAGAAATCAGGGTGCGAGATCCATGGACAGCTGTCTGGTTTGGATGTTTTTTTTGCCTCCAAAACGGTTTTGCACAGATACTAAAATTAGATATTTACATGACTTTCGATAAGCACGAGAGTGTACGGACAGAAGTTATTTGACACAGGAAATACAGGTGAGTATCGACCCCTCTCTTGTCGAGGTACAATCTCCAAAGTGATGCACAAGTATACAATACATGTAAGTGAGAACATAGGATTTTAACAAGGTGCGACCCAAGAACGTAGTAAGTCCGGGGATCAAAACAAGACAGTGTACACAACACTATCTATAAACACATTAACACAGGGGTTGTGTAACAAAACATCGACACTGGAGTGTTTCGGCCATGCAGGGCTGGGTAAGAGCCTGAGGTGGTGGTGGCCTTCATCAGGATGATCGCTGATCGTGGTGCTGTCCGTGTGGGTAATCATCTGCTACAGTTGCAGCGGGGGCGCTGTGCTTGAACGTCCTTACAAGAGTACCAGACTATGAACACCCATGTCATAAGGTTGCATGGGATGACTTGGAAAAATCAGGTCATGGAGGCCAGAGAATTGGGCCTGGAGCATCTAAGAGCAGTGTGTAATGATTGCGGCTGCACTCCTCGAGGCAATCAGCGATCATCCTGATGAAGGCCACCACCACCTCGGGCTCTTACCCAGCCCTGCATGGCCGAAACACTCCAGTGTCGATGTTTTGTTACACAACCCCTGTGTTAATGTGTTTATAGATAGTGTTGTGTACACCGTCTTGTTTAGATCCCTGGACCTACTACAGTCTTGGGTCGCACCTTGTTAAAATCCTATATTCTCACCTGTATTGTATACTTGTGCATCACTTTGGAAATTGTACCTTGACAAGAGAGAGGTCGATACTCACCTGTATTTCCTGTGTCAAATAACGTCTGTCCGTACACTCTCGTGCTTATCGAAAGTCATGTAAATATCTAATTTTAGTATCTGTGCAAATCCGTTTTGGAGGCAAAATAAAAAAGCATCCAAACCAGACAGCTGTCCGCGGATCTCGCACCCTGATTTCTAGCATTTTGTATACAAGTACCCTCCTGGGCATATCAGGACTCCGCCAGGCACCTTTTATATACTTCTTCCTTTAGTTGTAGTGTAAGGGATACAAGTAGGTTGTGACACAGGACAGTGGAGTTTTGATTTGACGGACATTCTGACAGACACCCTAGTATTCGTTTTGAGGCAGGGAACCCCTCTTAGACGTTAGGGATAGTGAGAACTTGTTTATGCACAAATAAAAGTCTATAACCACCACCACCATGCCACCTTTGTGTCAGCTTCCTTTTTCAACACCCTTACAGTTCACAGTGGTGAAAGCTTCTCTGGGGTGGTTGTTTATCAATCATAAAGTCGTGTGGTGTGTGCGAACCCCAGCTTCAGAGTGGTAGGGTTTGAGGCGGGAGGTTGAAAGTTGCAGGAATTAGCAGTGGGAGGTTCAGAGTGTTAGCATCCAAAAGGCTGGGTGGCGGAGAGGCGAGGTTCAGAGGTGGCCAACTCTAGGTGGTGTGCTGTAAATAGTTGTAAAGTCTCACTAGCAAAACTCTGTGTGGCCGTGCCCCGCAGTGTCACAATTAAGAATGAGTCTAACCTCACAGCAGCAGAATTCAAAGTGAGGAGAAGAGGATCACAGTGTCACAAATTTAAGCGAGGCAAGGTGCAAGGTTGCCAAAAGCTTAAATTCAAGCTGAGGAGACTCAAAACAGCTAAGTTCAGAGTGACAAGATTGTTCAGTAGCAAGATTCAGTGTCAAAACTCACAGCAATAAAGTGAAAAGTGACATAGTCTCACATTGGTCAAATTCAAAGTGACAGAGTCACACAGCGGCAGAATTCAGAGTGACACAGTCAGCCTACGGCACAATAAGAGTGAGGAAGTTCACAGCGACTAAGTCCAGACTGACAGAATCTGGCAGTGACTAGTTCAAAGTGGCAGAGGCATGCAGTGGGGAACATCAGAGCCTGCAAGGTTCCACAGTGGCAGAGTTCAGGCTCAGAGATTCCCCCAGTGACAGGATTCAGAGTTAGAGTCCTGAGAGCCGCCAGGTCCAAGTGACAGAATCTCACAGTGCAAAGAAATCAGACTTTGGAAACCCTCAGAAACAGAGTTCAGAGAGATAGTCTCCCACACTGGTAAAGTTCAATGGTCAAAGATCATTCCAACAAAATCCCAAGTGATAGAGTCACACAGTGGCAAGTGGCAAGTTTATCCCACCCCCGCTGTATATCTGTTCTGTTGTTACCTCTGTAAAGTGCTCTGTTCTGTATCTGTACTGTTATATACCTCTGTAAAGCGCTCCGTTAAGTATCTGTACTGTTATATACCTCTGAAAAGCGCTCCGTTATGTATCTGTACTGTTATATACCTCTGGAAAGTGCTCCGTTATGTATCTGTACTGTTATATACCTCTGGAAAGTGCTCCGTTATGTATCTGTACTGTTATATACCTCTGGAAAGTGCTCCGTTCTGTATCTGTACTGTTATATACCTCTGTAAAGCCCTCCGTTAAGTATCTGTACTGTTATATACCTCTGAAGAGCGCTCCGTTATGTATCTGTACTGTTATATACCTCTGGAAAGTGCTCCGTTATGTATCTGTACTGTTATATACCTCTGGAAAGTGCTCCGTTCTGTATCTGTACTGTTATATACCTCTGTAAAGCGCTCCGTTATGTATCTGTACTGTTATATACCTTTGTAAAGCGCTCCGTTATGCATTTGTACTGTTATATACCTCAGATAAGCGCTCCGTTATGTATCTGTACTGTTATATACCTCAGATAAGCGCTCTGTTAAGTATCTGTACTGTTATATACCTCTGAAAAGCGCTCCGTTATGTATCTGTACTGTTACATACCTCTGAAAAGCGCTCCGTTAAGTATCTGTACTGTTACATACCTCTGAAAAGCGCTCTGTTATTTATCTGTACTGTTATATACCTCTGGAAAGCGCTCCGTTATGCATCTGTAATAACCTCTGATAAGCGCTCTGTTAAGTATCTGTACTGTTATATACCTCTGAAAAGTGCTCCGTTATGTATCTGTACTGTTACATACCTCTGAAAAGCGCTCCGTTATTTATCTGTACTGTTATTGTACTGTTATATACCTCTGGAAAGCGCTCCGTTATGCATCTGTACTGTTATATACCTCTGATAAGCGCTCTGTTATGTATCTGTACTGTTATATACCTCTGTAAAGCGCTCCATTATGCATCTGTACTGTTGTATACATCTGTAAAGCACTCAGTTGCTTCTCGAAGCCCGGTCCGCTCTCAATAAATACAATAATACTAATAATTGGAGGTTCATGCAGTCAGTATACAGGAAGCACATTTCACTAGCACTATTTATTCAATTGCAGTATCAACACAATGGAAGAGGAGTGCAGATCGTTTAGAGTGTCGATACAAGGAGGGCACGAGTAAATACATACAGTGTTCTATAATGTATTCTCCATAAATAAGTAAAGTGGTATTGACTTTTTGAGAGGCTTCGCTGGTCATGGACTTGCAAGGAAAGATGGAGCGGTTGTTAGTGGGACAAAGGGCGAGCCAGATGCAAACACCTGTGGTGGTGACGTGTGCAGGTCGAAAGTAATGGGTTTCGGCGTGCCGATCTGGTTCTGTGTTCAGCCCTAACACTTGGGACTATGTTCACCCAGGTGGCAAAGCCCAAGATCTGGCAAGATCGCAAGCGAACACTGAATCTGGGTTACCTGCAGAAGTGGGGTGCAGAGTAGAGCCAAGGAGGCCAGATCCCTGATGTCTCCATCAATGCTGCTGTGGTAAAGGATAGGCCTGTGGTGACTGTGTAGAGAATGTGTGTGTGCAGGGTAACGGTGGTCGTGCAATTTAGTGTTGAATCACTTAGTGAAGGAGAAGGGGGGGTCACAAACATACATGAGGAAGGGGGGAAGCAGGAAAGCTAGGGCGGCATTCTTGAAAAGGGTAGTAGACCCCATATGGGGACTAGTGGAGGGCAGCGAAGCTGGCGAGTATATCATCTCTGTGTCCCAGTCTTAGTTGGTCTCGTTGCCACATTTTGCACACCCTGCACTCGAGCTGATAAATTTGCCGGGGAGCACACGTGGACGCCGTTCGCATAATCCAATCTGGATGTGTTTGTAGATGTTGTGGTGGTGTATTTGGGACGTTTGTAAAGGCTTGTGTTGCCCCGGATGTGACCTGTCACCATAGCGATAGATTTGAATCTACAATGATTGCTAGACTCTTGCAGAGGGAGGTGGAGAAATAAAGGTGAATTGTTAGGGTCATGAAGGAAGGTGGTGCAGGGATTGGTGACCCTTAACCCCTTAAGTGCCAAGGATGAGTATGCTCGTCCTTTTTGCATAGACTTGCATAATAGCCTGGCAGATAATCACCTTTTCCAGGTTTGGAAGAAGAGTGTTAGTTGCTGTCAAGCGGTCTATTTTTAGACTACATGCTGTAACCTCAGCATGTGGCAGTCGCAAGATGAATTCAGCATCACTTGCCTAGCTTGAGGGGTCTTATTGAAGCGTGAAGGGGCAGTTGCATGAAGTTAATCAAGAAGGGGGATACAGAGAAGTCTTGAGGAACCCAAACGGGCATTCCTTTGCCTGAGAATTGTGAGGTGGAAGGAAGATATGTGCGTGTTTTTTAAGGAGGAAGATGGTCCATCCCAGGGCTTGCTCAGAATCGCAGTAGGTGGAGGACAAGTCGGTCCAAATCGAGCCAGAGGTCAAACACAAGGAGGGCGACTGTGCTGCATGGATCTCAGAATCGTGTAAGGGCTCCCCAGATAGAGAGCAGCCCCCCTCAGCGTAAAGCCTGCTCACGCCTTGACTAGTGAGTCCTTCTCTTCAGTGCATTGCAAGGATTGGTGGTACCCGTCCTGACAACCAATTGTGAAATAAATCTACAGTAGTTGGGCCGTGCCCTGAAATTATACAGGTCTGGCTAGTGGGGTACAGACAGTACACTTCTTTGAACTCTTGGTAAAGTGCACAACCCAAGAGCTTGAGGACTGGAGACAAAAGAGCAACTTGGCAGAAGTCTGAATATGTGCTGTTCTTGTTTCTATTCCATAGCTTCACTTCTAATTGCGTTTAAAAATGGCAGTAGATAAAACACGTGACTGTTTCGCTTCTAAAGTCTTCAGGGAGACCATCTACCCAATGCCGAGAATAACAGTTGCTATAACTCACTCTTGCACTGCAGTCAAAGCCCTCTGATGGCAGAATCCTGTTGTTCCCCAGTTCCAGAAACACTGTTGACCACAGCACTGTAGCCCTAACCCCTCCACTGTCAGATGTTCTAGATAACCTTTGGGAGACTCAACTGGGTTCATTGTTTGTGCAGAAATTCATAAATAATAAAACAATGAAAATGACTATGGATAGGTTTAACTGTCGGGCAAAGGGCCGGTATTTCAAATTACGAAAAACGGGACCATGGGCCAATCTCCAAATAGATATCGTAGGGGATGAAATGACCTTTCACCCCACCAAAGCCGCATCCCTGCGTGCAGGGTTTTAATTGGACTTTCTCTGGAGAGTAGACGAATCGCGAGTATATGGCCAAGATTTGGGAGAAATTAGTCTTAAAAAGATATCGAAGGCACGAGGTGGGAGTGGTGTTTGCAGAAAAAAAATATTTGGACATCCTCACAAAAAGTGCAGATCGTAAAATCCCCGTGGTGATGATGTCTGCAAGCTGGGGTTTAAAAAACAGATGATGCTGACATTAGTCATGTATGAATTAAAACAGATGTGATCCCCACATGCTGGTTCCAGACCCCCAGAACTGTGAGTCCCGCCTGGGGCAAGAAGCCTGCTGTGATTGGCTGAAGCTGTGATATGTTTACACCTATCATCGTGAAACATTGTGCACTAAAGTCACTGCCAATGAACGCGACTATATTACACTCTGGCCGGCCAATATGGACCGAGAGCTTTTAGGGGCCTGTTGAATGTCCTGAAATTAAAAGGCAAAGCTGGCCTAGTTTTGGCCTGGATTCCAACCTGGAATTAGTTAGAATTGGATAAGCCGACGCACTGGGGTCTCCCCAGAGAAGAAGGTTACGCACAGGAGAGGAATGGGATCCAAAAGTTTCAAAGTGGGCCCATATTACACATTTTCAGCGAGCCCAACCCTCCTCCTAGGAGAAAATGTGCAAATAAAATAGGGCTGGGGTGCAGAGGCCCAGGGTGCAGAGGTCCACCGGGAAATCTCCAGCGTTCCCTATAGGCCAGTCCAGCCCTGGTTACACATCTGGTGTGTACACATCATAAATTGTGTAGAAAAACAGGATCAATGCCATCATTAGTGTGGGCCTCCCAGAGGAGGACCTCCCACTAGGCCCGGGAGTGGCTGAATGTGGATTAGTTACACTGAGTGGGAAGGGTACCGGATCTCCAGAAGAGATCCCAGTTCCCAATAATACTCAACTCTATATAGAGCACGTGTACATCAATGGACACAAAACTCCTGTGGTCCAAGACACCGCGGCTAGCATCACCTCTGTCACCCAGCAGTGGGTACAGCCAGGCCAGTATATTGATGGGCCTGAGTTGTGTGTAAGTGGATTTGATGTTATGATTAAGTGTCCCTTGACGATAGTAGAGTTCAGCTGGCGAGATGTAACGACCCAGCGCCGTGTAGCAGTGAAAGACTCCATCCCTGTCCCATGTCTGTTGGGTAATGATCTTGCTTATCCCGAAATTGTCTCAGTGGCTAGACGATCGAGGGCCAAGGAGATCGCCAGATTGAGTGATCTTTGAGCCTTAGGGCCTGGAATGGTTCTAGAGGGTGTGTTGGAAGGACCGGCGTGGCCGGTAGCTCAGAGTCCAGTTCCACAGACTACTGAGTCACCTACTCCTGCTGGAGAGGGGCTAGTAGCCACGGAAGACCCTACTTTAGCAGCAGGGGACCCCATGACTTCAGAGTTGCCTGGCACAGTGCAGGACCTTGAGGTGGAGGACCAGGTGGGTGCGGATCTGAAGGGTCTGCCCAAGCTGAATGAGTTCGCATCAGCTGGGGGCTCAGATCAGACTGACTTCTACACAGTCCAGAGTCTGTGGAAGCACGCGCAGGAGCAGGCAGAGGGTGTGGCCTCTGGACTGTTCAAAGTGTACAGGCAGGATGGACTCCTGTACAGTGAACCAAAGGACTCTGAGGGCAAGGGCACCAGGAAATTGGTGATTCCCCGATGCCACAGAAAGTTCCTGTTGGATTTGGCCCAGCAAATTCCTTTAGCGGGTCACTTGGGAGTGACTAAGACATCGGACCGGTTGTCTGCACACTTTTACTGCCCGCAGTTCAGCGTAAAAGTTAAGGAATTTGTCCGGTCTTGCCTGACTTTTCAAACTTCTGGTAAGTCAAGTAGTGCCACAAAGGCCTTCTTAATTTCACTACCCGTGTTTGGGGGGCTTTTTTCGAAAGAATAGGCATGGATATTTTTGATTCCTTTGTAGCCTCAAACCAGCTCAGGGAGCTGATAAATCTTGGTGGTGGTAGACCATGCCACAAGATACCCTGAAGCTGTCCCTCTGAGGAGCATCAAAGCCGCTGTGGTTCCGAAGGCTCTGGTTGGGATATTCTTCTGTGTTGGATTCCCTATGGAGGTTGTTTCTGACAGGGGATCAAACTTCATATCAGCATATATGAAGGCTATGTGGGAAGAGTGTGGAGTCACCTACTGGTTCTCTGCATCCATTCATCCACAAACCAATGGTCTGTTGAGTGGTTCAACAAGACCCTGTAAGGCATGATAGGTGGCTTGGAAGAGCACCTGAGGAGGAAATGGGATATTCTACTGCCATGCCTTCTGTTCGCCTACAGGGAGGTGCCACAGAACAGAGTATGATTTAACCCCTTTGAGCTTCTGTTTGGACACCCTGAACAAGGTCCCCTCAGTCTAGTGAAGGAGGGATGGGAAAGCAAACCCTCATACCCAAAATGGGATGTGGTGGACTATGTACTCGGCCTTCGATCTAGAATAGCAAAGTACATGGAACAGTCAACAAAGAACCTAAAGGCCAGTCAGGAGCTGATGAAGCACTGGCACGACCAGAAGGCGACAGTGACTTTCTATTCTCCAGGCCAGTGGGTGTGGATTATGGAGCCTGCCTAACCCAGTGCCCTTCAGGACAAGACAAGTGGACAGGGCCTTACTGTGTCCTGGAAAAGGTCAGTGGGGTGAATTAACTCATTGATGTGAAAGGACCTAAACAGATGTCCAGGGTCTTTCACGTCAACCGACTAAAACCCCATTATATCCGGGATGACTTGGTCATTATGTTAGTGACTGATGGAGAGACTGAGGAGGAGACCGATCCCCTTCCAGACCTCCTGCACACTGAAGTCACAGATGGGTCAGTTGAAGGTGTCAAACTAGCAACTTAGCTTATGGCCCTTTAGTATCGTGCATGCAATGGATGGGTTCACAGAAGAACTCAGAGTCTAAACAACTGAACCAACTCAGGAAGATGGCAAAGATACTGTTTGATTAACAAGTATCTGAAACAGGGAGTTACAACAGAGGTTCGCTCAATTTCTCTCAGTGATCTTTTCACAGAAAATAGACTTTATACTAAAATTACGTCATAACTGACATCACACTATGTGGCAAATAATGAAAAACCTACTAGGGATTGTGATTGGCTTAAGGGGGACATCTAAGTACACATTCCATAGGAACTGGGATTATGATTGGCTGCCCACTGTCGGGTGGACAATACATAATTACCTCTAAAACATGTCTTCTTCAAAACCATTAAGTACACGGTTTTCAATTGATCTTCAAACTATAAGGACCTTCGTTATACAGACTTCTGAAATTGGTTGGCGTGCTTGTGCCATGTCTGGAATATTCGGTACACTTAGCAGCATGTAAGCCCAGACCCAGGTGCAAGGAGGTGGGCCTGACTCTACCTTCCCACCCAATTAGCCCAACATCTCTCATCGCCCAAGCATTCTGCCATGAAGATTGTCTTTGAACTTGGCCTTGCAAAGTATCCTTGTCTCTGGTAATACATGGGAGTGTGGGGACTCACTATCGCTGTTCTGGGACTCCAAGTTCGACACTATTTTCATCCTTAGCTCACATGACAGGAGACAACGATTTGGTCCATTTTACAGGCTGTAAATGTCTTAAATGAATAAAACTTGACACTCTTGGTGTTCTTTCTCTGCACCTTAATAGGAGATGATTAATCCTTCGCACGTTCACTCCTTTCAAGAATAGATAGCCGACCTTGACTGCTTCAGTTTTGTTAACAGGCCAGACAGCCTCGCCATGCAACTCCACGATTTCAGTTTATTCTCGCTATGACACAATTCTCCCTCTCTTCTTCATGGTTCCTGGCTTACTAAAATGTATGATACCGATGTCCAGCTTCTAAACTGTGTTGAATTTGCCTGCATTCTATTCACTACATCTAGCCAGCTTCTATGATGACTTAGTCTACTTGCATTTCAGAGTCTGTACAATTATTGAATGGTTGATTCTCTGCAGCACTTCGTGCACATGTAATCTTCTTTATTGCATTTAAAAGTTCGTTTGACTCTTTACTTGATCATTAGTTTCTGTAGGATCCATAGACCCTCTAAAAAGTAATCTTCCGAGACGTCGTTCATATTCTCTTAGGACATTACAGACTCTGTTCTTTTCTTCTTTTTTGATATTCCTTCAGAGACTTTCTCCCTCAGATGGTTGTCTCTTTGGGGATACATTCGATAGGGTTGTCTCAATGGGTATCTTTCTTCGAATATACGCTGCGGTATTGGCACAACTTCTGGTGTCAAACACGATACAACGTCAGACTTCCAACATATAGAAGGTAGGGGGGCGGGGTTTCCTGCAGAGGCATGCAGCTGCTCCTCTACACAATGGACCTGTCAGAACAGCAACTGACAGACTGTCGCAGTTTACTGGAACAGTTTGCCGGTCTGTTTTCACTGACTCATGGTCGCGCAGATTGGTGCACCCATGATGTGGACACTGGAGACAGTAAACCGATGTAGAGCAAGATTCACCGGATGTCAGATAAGGTCAGGGACACCATCAAGGAGGAAGTTTCCAAGATGTTGTCCCTAGGAGTGACAGAGCCATCCCAAAGCCCCTGGGCTATCCCAGTGTTACTGGTTCCTAAAAAGACCAGTAGTGGGAAGACTGAAGTTCACTTTTGTGTGGACTACGGAGAGCTCAATTCTGTCATGAAGACCCATTCCTCGGGCAGATGATCTAATTGACAAGCTCAGCACTGCCATTACATAAGTACTTGCGACCTCACAGCAGGGTATTATCAGGTCGGCTTGACAGATGGAGCGAAAGAGAGGTTGGCTTTCTCAACTCCGGAAGACCATTATCAGTTCACAGCAATGCCCTTTGGATTGAAGAATGCCCCTGCCATCAGAGGATGGTTAACCAGATGATCTGATCAGTGAGGGGCTATGCCCTCTTTTAAAGCCAAACAGGCCCCAGTGATTGGTTCAGGCTAAGCACACCTTAATGAACCAATCCTGGGTCCCCACCAAACAATCTTCAGTGCTGCTTCAGGTCCGAATCAGAGCACTTGGCAACAGACCGGATAAGGATTATACACGAGGGCGGAGCGTCCTCTGACGGGCCCATAGGTCAGAGCTCACCCTCTAGTACCTGTAAGACAAGATAGCTGCACCAAGAGGAGGTTGGGGTGCAAGATTCACTTACTCCGACACAACTCAATAATGAGGACTCAGTAGTTTGGCAAAGGGAAATCCGTTTAATGACAAGTACAAAAAACGGGGAAACAAATGGTAATCAACAGAGTCGTGATCGCCCGTCTCGCTTCAACTCCCAACTTCTTCATTCAGACAGCAACTTTTATGGGCAAAATTCATCATCATTTGACGTGTAAAACTCATACGTTTGTCATGCAATTCGATTGGTCAGAAAGGTAACTTAAGTATATGTTCTATATCTGTATATGGTAAGAGAGCATGCAGATTGGATAACTGTTATTGGGTGGGCGTCTACACCCATCCCACTACATCACTCGTGATAGATGTCACTACAACTACGACATCTTATTGGTTCTACAAGCTATAGGACCCTAGATTATTTGGTACATTGTGATTGGGTGGGTTACACCCCTAGGCATAAATCTCCACTTTAATTAGCAGCATGCAGAATGGACACCCAGCTGCGCAGTGCCCCAAGATTCACCCTGCCTCCCTTCCATCAATCAGTACCTTTAGGGCTATGTGTCAATTAGTTGGCTAAGGATGGCCTCAAAACTGTAGCTTCTTATCAGGAAAAGTTATGGCATCCTGGGTTCTGGGTGACATCAGACATTGGTACCTCTTTGCCCTTGGCTGGTCACGTGTCTGTTCACCGTGAATCTGCTTAATTTTCCTGTTATTCGCGTATTTGATTCTTCCTTAGCATCGCCACCTGCCTGAGGCCTCTTTATCTCGACCTTCACTGGCTGGCTGGTATGCTCTGAAGTTTCGATTCTCTGAGGCTGCAGCTCTCCTCCCTTCCTTAGGTTGAGCTCGAATTCCCAGGCGTTCAGCTGCTTCTTACTGAGTTTCGTTTCCGCTCTTCCCTTTGGCTTTGGCTGGAATATGAATCTTGGCCTTGCTAGCCCTCTGCAGCCTGGGCTTAATTCTGCTTTTACAAAATGGAGTCGCACCTGTATAGTGTGCTTTTATTGAGGTAGATATATGGTTGGCGCATGCCGCTCTGTTCTTCTACTAAGCATTGTAAGCAGTTCCGTTTACTTAGCTTCTTGCGTTTCAAGCCTATTTACAAGCGTAAGCTGGTTGAAGACTTCCATCTCGTTTCGCAGCTACGTTTCCTTACGTCTCTTTATGTATCAACATCGTTTCTTCTTACACGTCTATTACATCTTTATTCTTGGTATTTCGCCCTTGTGTATCATCTTTCGTTCGTCGTTTATGTTCCTCTGTACGTCACGTCTGGGCTCTTATGTCGTCACCATTCACCTTCCATTAAGGCTCTGTGGGTCTCTTCGGAGACAGTCTGTAGGTAGTCTTCATTTCGTGTCAGCTGCTGGTACGGTTGTCTGAGAGGGTACCGTGCAGCCCATGGCTGTCTGGTTATGGGCATTTCAGCCGGTATTGCTCTTCTGATGGGCATCGGGCATAGGCCCAGTATAGCTCTCTGTTGGTTCAATTGCTCCTCGTACGTCACGTATTTTGGTGAGTATATTCCTAGTACCTCGAAATGGGGGGCAGGGGTGCAGGACATGTCTGGGACCTCCTCTACAGGATGACAACATATACTTCTAAGTCCCACCCATTTTCCTGTCTGTTGTACATCAAAGTGTCTCCCTAATTAACTGAGCCCTATTCAGCGCTCGGTCGCAACATGGGCCTCCTTTGAAGTAAGGGGTTGCAGGCAGACTTTCTTCTCCTACAATTCACATACTTTCCTGCTATGTAAGGAGGGGGTCCAGACAGGACATTCAATGCCCTTTCATAACAAGGAGGGGTGTTAGCACCAAGTTCACACATTGCATTACAAAGAGGTGTTGGTCTCTGGTCTCCATTGTTACTTCCTGCACCCATGCCTCCCTGAGGCCTGCTAATTAACATTCTTCAGTATTCGCCACCACCAGCAAGGTGTAACAATGGAGATGCAAATCCATGGAGCCTTGAAATACTATTCAGGCTGCCCACGGCCGGAGGCTTTTGATGTACCCACTGCTGTCAGGTGTCAGCTACAGATGGCAGGGGAGGGCAGCGCTGGTAAGCTGTGTCCTCCCAGAGTACATGACTATGTTTCTGCTGTGCGGTGCGCATGGAAAATATGAGCAGGAATGGCCCCACATATTTCCGTAGGTTGATCTCCCATCATTCATTCTTTTTAAATAAACAAAAAATCAAAAAGCCCAGGCGAGCGCTCTCTCCCTGTGCGGATTGTCAGATTCCTCAGAATGCGATAAGGATGTCCCTTTTACAGTATAGCTCATTGGTTTAAGGGGGACTTAATTAGGGTGCCCCTTTTACAGTATACCTCATTGGTTCAAGGGGGGCATAATTAAGGTGCTCTTTTCATGGTCAACTGTTTGTCGTGGCTTTTAAACATCTGAAGACCAGGTTTACAGACTCTCATGATATCAAAGAGAATCGCTTTAATTATAATCACTTTGCAAAGGATGTTCTTTTGTAGCTCTCACATGATAAGGAAACACAATGATGCTTCAAGAACCGGATTCCAAATCGATGATGTAATTTAGGTCATGAAAGAAGGACAGAGGAAGCCGGGAATTTGGGAAAAGTCTGAGGGTGATATTAAACTTGATGTAAGTGACTTTATTCGACAGAGCACAAGCAATGAAAAGAACACATAGTGGGGCATGAGGACAGACTCTATACCCTCACTCAGACTCGTGTGACGTCATCAACATTGGAAACAGACTCCGGAAGCGCAGGGCTGTGCAGAAAAGGAACGTTTCTTCTTTCTTCTGAAAAACACGCTTTTAGCAGCCGCGTAGGTAACTACCAGGGCTGTCACGAGGGGAGGAGGCAGGATGGGCAAACTGCCCCGGGCCTTGCACTTGCGGGGGGTCTCGCGGCACCCCTCTCCTCAGTAAAAGGCAGCACAGTCCACCCGTGTCCTTTATTCACATGGGGGACTGTGCTGTCGGCTCTCTGCAATGATTTTGCTGTTTGTTGCAAAGCCGTTTGACTCGCAACAAGCAGCAAAATAATGGGAGACAGCAGGGCTAGAAGTGAGCCCTGCTGGCTCCCGTTATTCAGCTAACAGCGTAGACATGCTGCATGACAAGAGAGGACTCCTCTCCTGTCAGTCAGTGTGTTCACGTTGCTCAGCATGACCACGCTGACTGATGGGAGAGGAGGTGTCTCCTGTCAGGCAGCATGTCTATGTGTCGGCCGCGTGGATGCTTTGGAAGGGTGCATGGAGGTAAGACAAGTGTTTTTTATTTGAAATTTAATGTGTGTATATATGTGTAATTAAATTAATTTGTATATGTGTATGATTGCATGCGTGCATGTTGGTGTGCTCCTGACATCAGAGGTGCACCTAGGCTAAGATGTCAGGCGGGGGAGGGGACTAACACTTCAAATGTTGGGAGAGGCGATAACTTCAGAGGCTGTGGGGGAGGGGCAAACTTACTTGTTTGGGGGCATCTACATCTTGCCCCATTCGAGTGGGACTATTCTGGTGACGCTTCAATGTTACAAGCAGCTAACTCTCGCCCCCTTTTCTGAAACGTCACACTTAAGGACTGCTGTGAGAACGAGATGTCTCATGTCACCACTTCCCTTCTAATCACTCCCCAGGCATGCAAGGGCTAACCCCACATCACAATTTCAATTACCTAAAAACGTATGGATATGAATGCAGGTGCTAACAGTGAAATGTTTTATGTTAGTAATTGCAGCGCCTTTGTTAACAGCGAAGCCCAGGCACTGTTTAACGTTTGTGTCCTGTTCCATATGGCCAAGGCTCTGTTGGTCAGCCTGACAGAGGCTGGGTGACAGTTTTGAAAGCGGATAGTGAGTGGGGCCAATAAACCCATTGCGCTGTCAGTCTCCCCACTGAGGGATGGCATCTGGCCCTTTCAGCTTTTACAGTTGAAATGGCCCCCCAAGTAGTTGCTCCTATATTGGCAGACTTATGACACAGAAACCTACTGATAATCTGCAGATTTTAACCACCTTGCTGCATTATTTTGACTTCATTATTTATTTAAGCACTACACAGGTGCCTTGGCCTATTTTCTCAATCAGTAAGGTAATGGGTGCCCCAAATATCAAAAGGAAACGGGCCCCCACTGCCCTGACAAATCCTCAGCCAGCTCTTTTCCTATTTCCCTCGCAATTCCCTGAGCCCAGCTAGGAAGCCGACTATTGCACCTTCCCTTTGGCCACTAGTCGTACCTTTCACCCCAATTCTGAGGTTGGTTACTTTCATACTGCTAGGCTAATCTCTGGAGAGGTGGGCCATCTTAAAGCTGATACCAGAAGTTAAGACTTTGGCTTTATCAAAGTGAGTCTGTTGATATCGCATGGATAGGTTTTGGTACTCGGCATGTTTGATGCTGATGCCGCTCCTTAACAAGTGCTAAGGGCTGGCGACACATCGAAAGAGGCCTTCTGTCTCAAAGTGGCCAGGGGCTGGTGCCACCCATGCAGCCAGGTAGAGTCAACAAAGCCCAAAATTTCAGGAAGGGGCTATAGCCCGATCTGCTCAGTGGTGTTGCGCCACTGCATGGCATTATTTTTGTTTGGGTTATTAGGTGTGCCACCAATAAACCAAAACTATTGCTTTAGTGAACAGTGGTGGAAATAGACTTTTTTCTGCGGCATCCCTCTTACCGCAGTGAAAGAGGGTTCAGTGACGGGCGGATTAGGCGGGTGTTGGGCAGGTATTTTAGTCACCCCCATGAACATTTGCCTCTTTCCCTCAGAGGATTTATCGTCAGCAAAGTTCAAAATCTGCACCCCTTTTAAACATACAAAATGCACATCAATATTTCCAGTGCAGTGCAACACTGCCGAGGGATTTCACAGGCCTCCCGCTCAGACCCTCAACTGTTCTTGTGGGGAAGTGTCTCACTTTGGAAGCTAGTGACCATGATTCAAATCCCTGTCCAACATAGTTTAAAGCACAAACACACCACAGCATTCTAAAAGAAACATATAGTGCACATGGATTTCCCAGATTGTGGAGCTGTGTCTGAAATCTGGTGAGTAATTATTCGCCAGATCCTGGATCCCAGTGACAGCATTGAGTACATATAGGTAGAAATGGCAGATGAGGATGGACAGAAAGCTTGGAGATGTTGTTTAGTTATTTGCCCAAACATTGACTTCTCATTGCCAAGCTAATCCCTATGGCAATTCTCACCCAGTTCCTGCCCTCCCCACCCAAAACACCTCCTCATTGGAACTCTTTGAGCTAGCTTTAAACAAGCCTTGCCATCAAACTTTGCCCTCAATGGGCCTCATTAGGACCCAGGCGGTAAGGGGTTTACGGCGGCGTAAACAGCGCCGACCCTTACTGCCTGATTCCGAGGTCCCTTAGCGCCATGGAGGTTTTAACACCTGCGGTGTTAAAATCCATGGCGCTAAGGGACCTTGTTGTTAATTACGCCACCGTAATTTACGGTGGCGTAATTAACGCCTTCCCCACTCCCATTATGCCCTATGGGGCAAAAATGGGAATGGGGAAGGGTAAATGGGTAAATGGGGACTTACCGCCCCACTCACCTCGGAATGGGGCGGTAAGTCCGCCAACCACCATGGCGTAAACGTAGTTTACGCCATGGTGGTAAAGGTACGACCCAGGCGGTAACTTACCGCCTGGGTCGTAATGAGGCCCAATGTGCCTTCCAAGTGTTTTCAAAAAGGAGTCTTCTGAGAGTTAATGACTTCATTGGAGTTGTAAACACAGAACTGGTGTAATAAAAATGTCTTGATCAGGTCTGCCTTCGGCCACACGCTCGATTTAAAAGCACCCTGCGTATCTTTCGCTGAAGTCCTGTTAAAAACGAGCATTGGCAAAGCCGACCGTTTTGGCTTGTGAAAAAGTATTAGGCATTTGACAGGCACTGCTATTAGCTGCTCAGGTACACTAAACCATTTTGCACCTGACACCATCAACGGCCAGCTAATACCAATACAGAAGTGCCTTTCCCATGCCTACACGAATGCCCAAACTGTTAGCATTGCCAGTGCTCTTTTTGCTTTACCCTTGATGCACAGGACTATGCATCAAGGTTAAAGCAAACATACTACTTGGCTAAATTGGCCCACATTGAATTAAGGCCAATCTAGCCAGTAATAACACTTCTGGTACAAGTCAGCCTGGACATACTTTCTGTGTCATGGCATTCTTACTGTCTGGGAGTCCATACATGGTAATAATGGGATATATTGTTGCAGCTTGCATGGACATACATGGGAGCAACTAGCATGAATATATTTTTATACTAGCATATGTTGCGTGGAAAGGCGGCATGAAATGTATTGGAAAATGTTCCTATGCATGGTTTGTGATTTGCAACTATTGGAATTTTCGATGTGCTTCCATACATAAACAATTGCAAACTGAACGGATTTCTACCCAATTTTTCAAAGAAAGTGCTGTAAAATGCATATTTTTAACTCAGTGTTTCAAACATTTTCTTGGGAGTGAGAACCCCCCTCAAGCAACCCTTGTTCGGGTTGTGCTCACTCACTGTGCTCTGTCGATCCTGCATAATTGATGCAAACATTTAAGCCTCTTAAGGTCAGAAATGTACCAGCCTCCACTGTACCTCATCTATCTGTCACTGTGCATGATGTCTGTTTTAATCCGAACACAGGGGCAGGGTGCTCCATAATGATATGGCATTTATAACATGCCCGTACACAAGTGTTTCTAGGCGCGCCAAGGCAAGGAGGGGGAAACAAAAAAGGAGGACAAAACAGCGATCTTACTAGGCCTTGTGTCATTCAGATTGCACAAGAGCAGGGAAGGGGGGAGGGGAGAAGAGCTGAGGGTGGGCTATTATGGAAAAGTGCAGGAACAAAGGATAAGCAACAGTGCAGCCAATGGGTTGAAAGTGCGGGCACTCATAAGTGCAGCCAATGGGTGGAGAATAAGTGCAAGGGAGGGGACTGTAGGGTTACAGATACAGACCACAAGTGCAGGGGAGCCAAGAGCCAGTGCGGGTTTGCAACTGGACAGGTAGGGACCTGGGCCTGAATTCAGAGGGTGACCAGTGCATGGATCAGGCAGGTGATCAGCAAGGGAGAGGAAGAGAGAAGGCAGAAGCAAAGAGACAGGTCTTGAGGTGCTTCCGGAATGGCAGATTGCTCAAGTTTCAGAGAGGCATGGAGGCTGTTCCAGAGGTGAGGCCCCAGCCGAAGAAAGATCTGCCCCCAACTCTTTGCTTGGAAATCGACTGACCCTCAGAGAGTTGTAGGTGGCGCAGCGGAGAGCTCATGCCATCCCATATATATTTATGCACATGATACAAAAGTAGTCTGGCATAAACCATCCTTCCGTAGAAACATATAACTTTGCTGGAGTTGATTTGCAGTTGTAGGAATAAACCATATTTGGGATCCTGCACACAAACTCAAGGGGAGATTTCTCGAGTCTCCTGTTTGTAGAGGTGCCGCCTCTGGGCGAGTGCAAAAAATGGTAAGGGGGCCTCACCAAATGTTTTGGCCCGGGCCTCACCACAGCTGGTGACAGCCCTGGTAACTACACGGGTGCTAAAGGGTGAGGGGGAGGGTGGAGAGTGGAAGGAGGAGCGGCGAAGGGTAGGGACAGTGGCCAGGAGCACCCAGGCTGCTCCATACAATACAGCCTACGTTCCGAGCCTCCCGATTGGCCAGTGCTCCCTTCCAAGCGGTTAATAGAAAATAGAAGTCATTCTATCTTTTTATGAGGTCCAGAAACAATAGTGTTACTCAAGGGGGGCTCAGTATATAACAGTTTGAAACCGCTGCTTTATGAGCGCCTAGGAAAGTGGTGGGGGGAGGAGGTTGGGGGCGGGGGGCATAGTTGCTTAGGGAAATGGCATGAGGGATGTACAGCAATGTCTTCAGCCATACCTTGGGCCCAGCCCAGTGTGTCTGCACTCGATGGGCTAAGTACGACTTGCACGGGTTAAATTGCGACATGTACCCGTTCAATTGTAATTCGAAGTAGCATATAGAATTCTCTGCCGCTTTATAGAGACGCAGTGATTCGGCCTTAAGCCGAATGACGTAGCTGCGCCGTGATTGGTCACTCTTCTGGCCCTGGCTTGTGGATCCAAGATGCCGGGGCAGGCTGTGATCTGATCCTTCGGCCGCGGAATCGCACCTGCATTTTACCTGCGATGATTTGAACATGAGCACAAGCTTCCTTTGTAGGAAAGCCCCTTCCCCAGACCCTGTAAACAGAGCAGGGTCCCCCTGAACCCTGAGTACACCGCAGGACTGAGACTCCCTAAGGCACACGGGTGTGATGTAGCACGATCACACCCCATCAGTCAGACACACTTTTTGGAACCCGTCAATGAGGAGCATTTTTGAGGAGAGGTTTCTGGGGTGCCTGTTTTCGGGGTTCTAATTGTCTCTATGTCTTTAGATCCATCATTGGTGTTGCTCCCCAAAAACCTCCCCAGCCCCAAACGGGCGCCAGTATTGTATTTCTTACATGTCTCGCCACTCAATTCCGCAGCGAACCCCACATCTACAACACCCCGCGGCCTTGCCTTGCCTGCAGCTCAGAGCAGCAACTGGTCCCATGGCCTCCCCGATCACACGCACTCATTCTCTCTTTCCCTGTCAAACACGTGTGTCAAATCCTCAACTCTCCACAGTCAGACCACGCGAGAGCCCTCGTGCACCCTGGTTCACTCTGCAACTTCCCCCATGTGCCACTGACTCTCTCTGCAACTGTCCTGTGTGCCCCTGATTTACGCTGGAGCGGCCCTCATGTGCCCTTGACCCTCTCTGCAGCTGCCCATGTGCAGAGGCGTTGCTAGGGGGGCGAGGGGTAAGGGGGCTATAGCCCCTGATCTTTTGGTTGTAGCCCTGGATAGAATCTCTGGAGCTACAACCAAAAGGCTAGCTAGCCCCCAGCCCCGACAGTTATGACATCAGCCTAGCCCCGGGTCTTTTTCAGACCTAGCAACACCCCTGCCCATGTGTACCCTGGACTCCCTCTGCAACTGCCATATGTGCCCTTGACTCACTCTGCAGCTGCCCTGTGTGCCCTGGACTCACTCTGCAGCTGCCCTGTGTGCCCTGGACTCATTCTGCAGCTGTCCTGTGTGCCCCGGATTTACGCTGGAGCGGCCTTCATGTGCCCTTGACTCACTCTGCAGCTGCCCTTTGTGCCCGGCACTCTCTCTGCAGCTGCCCATGTGTACCCTGGACTCACTCTGCAACTGCCCTCATGTGCCCTTGACTCACTCTGCAGCTGCCCTGTGTGCCCTGGACTCACTCTGCAGCTGTCCTGTGTGCCCGGGACTCACTCTGCAGCTGTCCATGTGTACCCTGGACTCACTCTGCAACTGCCCTCATGTGCCCTTGACTCACTCTGCAACTGCCCTGTGTGCCCCGGACTAACTCTGCAGCTTCCCCCATGTGCCCTTGACTCTCTCTGCAGCTGTCCTGTGTACCCTGGACTCACTCTGCAGCTACCCTGTGTGCCCTGGACTAACTCTGCAACTTCCCCCATGTGCCCTTGACTCTCTCTGCAGCTGTCCTGTGTGCCCTGGGTTCACTCTGCAACTGCCCCATTTGCCCTAGACTCACTCTCTCCTCATATGCCCTTGGCTCACTCTGCAGCTACCCTTGCGTGCTCTGAGTTCACTCTGCAACTGCCCCCATTTGCCCTGGACTCACTCTCCCCTCATGTGCCCTTGGCTCACTCTGCAGCTACCCTTGTGTGCTCTGAGTTCACTCTGCAACTGCCCCCATTTGCTCCAGTCTCACTCTGCAGCTGGCCTTGTGTGCACTGAGTTCACTCTGCAACTTCCCCCATTTGCCCTGGACTCACTCTGCAGCTGCCCTCATGTGCCCTTGGCTCAATCTGCAGCTGTCCTTGTGTGCTCTGAGTTTACTCTGCAACTGCCCCCATTTGCCCTGGACTCACCCCTCATGTGCCCTTGACTAACTCTGCAGCTGCCCTTGTGTGCTCTGAGTTCGCTCTGCAGCCTCCCTCATGTGCCCTTGGCTCTCTGCAGCTGCCCTTGTGTGCTCTGAGTTCACAGTGCAGCTTCCTTGTGCCCTGGACTCACTCTGCAACTCTTGACTCACTCTGCAACTGCTCTCGGGTTCACTCTGAAGCGGTTCTCCTTTTCTAGGAGGAGGTCACTGCAGGTCCAGGAGGCATGCGAAGAAGGCTGGGCTAAGCAGAGGATGCTAGAGGTGGTCGCCGGCAGGCCAAAAGGGCTCCAGCCTCCAGCAACCCTTAGGCCATTCCTAGAGCCATCTCTCATGGCAAGGGAGCTGGCAGGCAGCCGGGCCATGCCATTGCCTTATAGCGTCCAGATTACCCGTGGGTAGGACCCCCGGGCCTGGCTAGAGCCAGCAGAGTTCCCTTTCAGCTAAGCTAGCAGCTTTTGGCAACAGGAAAAACGATGCATTGCCAGCGGCCCTTGGCTGACCAGGGGGGCATTCTCCCTGTCCCCCACCCCTGCCTAGTCATGGTCAGGCCTGCCACCTGGAGGGTGTTTCTCTGGTCTCCGTTTTGAGCTCCAGCCAATCGGATCGCGGCCACGGTGAAGAACTAGCGCCATTTTGAAGATCCTGACACTGGCTCTTTTCTGGTTTTAGCACGTGCTATGCGTCATGGCAAGTTTCACACTGCCTCCCCTCCCCCCACCCACCTATCGCAGTCCATCCTTGGAGGAAATGATTTGATGGCTGCGTCTGTGCAGGTCAGGAGCCATGACTCATGGAAGTCGGGTAGGAATCGAGGAGGTGGTTTCCATGAAGGCCGAGAGTTCAGCCAAGGTTAATAATAAGAGTCTGGGCTCATCCTTAGGGCTCAGTTTGGGATGAGTGAGAAAGGCTTAAAGAGGTCAGCAGGTTACACAGCTGTTTTTTTGTCCAGCAAGCAGAAATCAAATGCATCTTTTCTGGATTCTCAAAATAGACGAGGGGGGAATTGGGACACAACTGCACCCCCATTGGTCTAATCCCGTTCCCCGGAGAAGGGAGGAGCAGAGAGTCTGGATGTTACCTGTATGTGCGGGCAGGATCCAGCACTTAGATATCTCTATCCTAATCCCACACGTCTTGATCCAGAGAGAGACATGCGTGGACTCTGACATGCCGGGGGAATTTGGAGGTAACCCAGCACCCTTGCACTTTGACGTTTGAGGCAACCTGACGGCGCTACATCGCATGGTCTATTCTGCCTCCCTGCCCCGGTTTAACTGCATTAAGATGCTTCAGGCGGTGCATGGAGATTCTGAATACGCCATCTACCTCAGCCTCATATAACAACCTCGACAGCTCCGCTGCGACTCTGTGGCACAAATCTCCAGCGTGAAATATGCCCGCCAAATCCGTTGCCGTCATCGGCATTATGCTGTTCAGAAGACCACTTTTTCTTGCTTCCGGATCATTTCAATGGATGATATTTTTATTTTCGAAGCCGTGCTGTCCTGTGAACAGAATGCCCCTAAGGATGTCACAAAGGACTGGCCTAATGGCCAGTGCTCAATTGCTTACCATGGAATAGAGAGGACATTTGATTGGATGAGCTCAGTCCATTTCTGTCTCATTATCTTTAGGATCTTTGTCGATGATGGCAAAGGGGCTAATAGAAACCTCACATTTCTCCCTAATCAATTCAGTGCGCTCTTGCGCGGCATGCTGCGCTCATCTGAGACCCGGTGCTCTTTGGATGGATACAGGCATAACTCGGCTATACAGGTGCATTTCCACATTCAAAGATTAAGTGATGATCCATATTCTGAAGATGTACATGCATAATTGCCGTTGACGCGGGCTGTCGTCATAAAGTCGAACGCTTTAGGAAACATGCCACGCTCTTACTCTCGATCGGTCCATGCCAGGAGATGATAAAATAGCATATATCAAGTATTTGCCAGACAGTCACTGTCTGTGCTACCCACAGAATTCCACGTTTCACAACAATTATTGGGCGAATACTATGTCCATCGGCTGATCAAATAAAGCAACTCAAAAGACTAGTAAACAAGAATTATGTCAGAACCATTGATTTAGATTTTCAATTTTTGTTATTGAAACAATTTGCGCTTACATGGTGAGATTAAACAAAAGCAACCATAATACATCAGCGGGCCTTCCCACCATTTCTGGATAGTCTGTGACCAGTCTGAATAGGACGTTGTGCGCCAGCCGGGTGTCCTCGGTGATAGGGACATTTGACTTGTTTGGCTGGGTTCTGATCACAAGTTTTTCTTTTGATTCGAACAGTCGCTGCACTTTCCTGTTGCGTGGATTACCACCAGGTGATTTAACTTAGGCCACAGCTGGTTCAATTGAGCCAGGTTTCTCATGTCTCTGATGAAAGTGTGAGTGTCAGTTGTTCTCCTAACGAGTCCTGGCCATTTCTCGATTATTTGGAAGAAGAGTGTAGGTGAGCTCTTCAATGTCTGCTGGTGGTGGAAGCATTTGTGTCCTTTTCACTGTGCTCAGGCAGCTCGGCGAAGGCTTCCGTGATGACAGTCAGCAATTGTCAGATTATTTTCTTGTTCTCAGGATCTTGAATAAAGTCTGTGACACTGGTTTCTCTCCCTATGAGTGTCGGATACGATATTACCACCAGTTGAAAGTAGGTTAACACATCCCACTTGAGGTCTCTGCTGGGAGATACCATAAATTCTGTAAACAAAGTCTTTTCAATGGTTGCCTTAGGACGCTGTGATACAATCTCTGTGAATGTCTTTTTTTTTCCTTTTTCAGTCTTATCAGAGTCTTGATTCTTTATCCTACTTGAGTGTGGTGCTATTTCGAAAGTTTGTTTCATCAACATTGTTGGGGCTTTGTATGTGTAGTTCTCTTTTTTAACCTGCAACTGTGGTGCACAGAGTGTTCGTATTATCATTCCTTATCACCTTTCACTTGTTTGAAGGGAATGTTTTGTTTTGGAAGCCACAACTTGCTGTATTCTTTGCTGTTGTTTTGCTGCTCATGCGTCC
Organism: Ambystoma mexicanum; assembly: GCF_040938575.1. Lineage (NCBI taxonomy): Eukaryota > Metazoa > Chordata > Amphibia > Caudata > Ambystomatidae > Ambystoma > Ambystoma mexicanum. The sequence continues at coordinate 1,476,832,583 of NC_090934.1, forward strand.
TTCTTCTTCATCATGGATCTTGTCTGCATGTGCTGATGTTCTTCCCCATTGTCTGTGCTCTCTTTGCAGTCGGATGCAGCAGGAGGGCTCTCCCCTATGTAGGGCTCAATGTCATTTAGGAAGATCCATGCCTTTCTGCCCTGGAGCTTGATGGCGGAGGGGGTGCAGTCCTCTACAATGAAAGGACCATTAAATCTTGGCTCGTCCCACCTTTTCTTGGTAAAGTTCTTCACCAAAACGCTGTCACCAGGGAAGACGAAGGGTGCATGTACACCTTGCTCGGTGTCTGCTTCAGCACTTCCTGCTGTGTTTTGTGCTGCGCCACCCCCTTTCCGCCATCGCTGCAGCTGGTCTGAAATGACAGAGGCACTGGATGTCAAACAGTTTAGGTACTTTTGCATCTCTGTTCCCAGAACCTCCCTAGTCGGCTGGGCATCACAACTAGCTCTATCTCTGGGGGTAAGAGGGGTCCTCGTCCTTCTGCCTGTAACTATCTCATGCGGCGTGAGGTGATGGTCGGAGCCTGGTTAGTTCCGAAGTGCATACAATACCAATGGTAGACAGTGCAGCCATCCCTTCTATAATGTGAGCTTCAACTTGGCTATCCTTTCCTTAAGCAAGTCGTTGATCCGTTCACATATCCCATTCCCCTCTGGATGGTACGCCGATGAGAACGTGTGCTTTATACCAAGCAATGAACTAATCTGTTCGAACACTGAATTTACAAAGTGGGCCCCATTATCTGATCTCATTACTTCGCACACCCCCCATCTAAGGAACACTTCCCTCACCAGGAACTTAGCAGCACAGGCAGCGTCGGGGTGTGTACAAGGACCTGCTTCTATCCATCTAGAGAATGGACACACCACCACAATTAAATACCTGTACCCGTTGCACACTTGAATCATGTCGACGTAGTCGATATGCAAGTGCTGGAATGATCCATTTGGTCTGGGAATGATTCCTCTCACTACTTTTAATGTGTGCCCAGCAGTGAATTGCTGGCAGATTATGCAGTTCACTATGAAAAATGCAACATGCTCTGCTAAATTCGGTGTAAACCAGTCTTCTGCAAGCGTTGCAGCAAGATTTTCTTTTGTCATGTGGATGGGGTAGTGTAGTTGTTCTAATTTAAGAGGGCGACAGGCATTACTGGTTTACCAGTGCTGTCTTGCCTCCACAGCCCGTCAGAGGTGTTTAAAGAACACCCCCGACGCTTCCATAAATTCTTCTCCTCCTGTGGTGCCTCCCCCTGGAGCTCCATTAGCTGAGTCTGCCCCATATTGTATAGGCTTCCGGTGTGGCTCGCGCTACCATCATTCGCTCATGGGTACGTGCCGCCTCCACGTCCATGATTCTTTCAGTTTTGGATGCCATGCGCTCGGCTTCCGTGTCCGCTTCATGATTTCCATGAGACACAAAATCTGTCCCTTGGTATGAGCGGCGCATTTCACGACCGCTATGCCCACTGGGAGCTATAATGCTTTTATCAGCCTGTCCAATAAGGATGCGTGTTGCACTGGTGTGCCATCTGCTCGGAGGTAGCCCCTCCTTTTCCAGCGCGCTAGACCTGCATGCACTGTGGACGTCACATAGGCGGAGTCGCTGTACACCGTTACTTCCTGGTCTGCATGATTCTCAATGGGGAGTATCAATGCCAATAGTTCTCCAGCCTGTGCCGAATAATGAGATGGTATTCGTGCACTGACGAGTACTTTGAACTCTCCATTCGCTAGGTGCTTTACCACTGCAACGCCTGTATACCTTTGTCCGTCTTCTTGGTCAATTCTTGAAGACCCGTCAATAAAGACGATCTCTCCACCTGCCAGGGCATTTTCTTTTACCCTGGGGATTTCATCATAGAATTCCTCATAGTTTGCACAGTCGTGTATAGGTTCTCCCTCTGTGACTGGCTCAGCTATGAACGTAGCCGGGTTTACAGTTTTACATTGCACTATTTTGATCGATGCATTAGAGATAATCACCTCATAGGTGGATGCTCTTTGAGATGTCAGTGTGCCCTTTGGCTTCTCTAATATGGCGAGCAGCGAGTGCTCAATATACAATGTCATGGAGCACCCCATCACAATGGATGACGCCTTCTCGATGGCGAATGCGGCAGCAGCTAGGATTTGTTCGCATGGGAAGTGGCCCTTCATGACCGGGTCCAGACTCCCGCTGTAATATGCTAGGGGCTTGTACCCCAGCGAGGTTCGCTGCGCGAGCACTGCCGTCATAAAATTGCCATCGGTATGTGAGAACAAGTAGAATTCCTCTGCCTAATTAGGATTCCCAAGAACTGGGGCCTTACAAATTGCCCCCTTGAGTTCTGTAAACCCTTTCTACAATGCTTCATTCCATTCAATTTCTTCCTTTGTTGCCTGGGCCTTTTTAAGGGCCTGAAGCAAGGGCTTGGTACATGCTCTGACATAATTGCACAGGCCTAAGAAGCTTTGCATTTGTTTTATCGTGCGCGGCTTGGCCGTGTTCATGATAGCTTCAGCCCTTTCTGGGGTTACCTTCTTCTCCTCATGTGAGATCAGTTGCCCTATGTACAACACCTCCTGTTGGCAGTACTGCAACTTATCCTTGTCCACTTTGTATCCCTTCTCAGCCAGTATAGTCAATAGCTGGACAGAATCGTGCCTGCATTGCTCCTCTGCAAAACAACACTGTCCACCACAATATTACTTAGGTCCATTTGCAGGACTCTATTGAAAATAGACGGGGACTCGCAATACCCCTGTGGCAACCTCGTGCTTTTCAGGCGCCTTTGTCTGAAAGTGAATGACGTCAGGTCTTGTGAGTCATGGTGTAGCGGAATCGAGAAAAACGCATTTTTCAAATCGATCACCGCGAGGTATTTTGCCTCAGTGGGTATGTTACACAATATTGTAGAGGGGTTCGGGACTAGAGGGAACTCGGCTTCGACAATATCATTTAATGCCCTTAAATCTTGAATTAAATGCCATGTCGCTCCCTTTGATTTTTGGACAGGGTAAATCACTGTGTTGCAAGGTGATTCTGATATCACTAGGATGCCCTGCTCCATCATGGCGGAGATTGTCTTCGCGATTCCTTCCTCTGCCTCTCTGGACATGGGATATTGTCGTGCATGTGGTAAAATTGCTCCTGGTTTCAGTTTGATTTTCACTTCACCCGCCCCTTTCAGGAGACCTACATCATAGGGCCCTGTAGTCCATACTGCAGCAGGGACTTGGGCCATGTCGTCATAAAAGTATTCTGGGCGTACCAGTGCCAACATCATTCTCTGTGGCACCTCTCGTTTGATCATTTTGACCCAAAATATGAGACTCACCTCCACCCTTGTCTCTTCTAGGTCAGGGTGTTCTTCGAACAGATCGTCATCAGTGACGTCAGTCACTCAATACCCTTCTTCAATGGCAATAAGCGCACACCATTGTCTGCCTTCATCGTCATATCCTTCAACCAATACCACTTTTCCTTGCCCTGCGGCAGATTGTACTATTAAGGGAAATACTTGTCCCTCCTCTTCGTGCATGGGTATTCTTGGTCTGAATAGAAACTCATCAGGGGTTCTCATAGTTTTGTCTGCAAGGCCTGGCAATCCCGCCATGAGCACCCGCACGCCATATGCAAAGACTTCTGGTTCTAACGGTATAGCTCTCATAGCTATACGTCCTGAGTATGCTCTGATCATTTCACACACGGTTGAATAATGCATTCCTGGGGTGGAACACACTATACCATTCTTGGTAAATGAGATGGTCATGTTTAATTTAGTCATCAGGTCCCGACCCAGAATATTTACTGTGTGAAAACAAGGAAATAATATGAGGCAGGGTAACCAAAAAGGAAACACACCAAACACAGGTTACAAAGGAACATACAAAGTACTTTATTTTATACTGAATCCAGTTACAAAAGAACAGAACAACATTCAGATAGCTATCGACCCTCAGTACAACACAGCGAACTCCGGCGTGGTTCGGTGTGCTCAGTGAGTGCCAATATTCATTGAAACAGTCAGGTTTTTATACATTTCAAGCCTGCTGTTCAGCCCTCCTTTGGGTTAACCATTCCATAAATAAGTTACTGCTCTAGGGTCCCTTGCCAGGTCAAATCTAGTTCATCTGCTCATCTATATGTATATTAGTGTATGATCTAGGCCTAACATTACAATGCAGGACTTAATTTATACAATATAGTTAAGCAGGTGTTCTCATTCAATTATAGATCAGTTTCGGTGATACAGGTAATCCATTGCACACAGGTCAGCAGAAGGACAAGGTCTCAGCTCATGACCCTAACAAGTGGCCTGCAGGCAAGTTATACATTAGCTGTACAGAGGTCATGACAATCGAGTTCTGTTCTGAATAACATAGGCTACCATTTTAGCTCACATGTTGACTTTATAGAGCAAGAAAACCTAAAATGGCGGCTTGACCCAAAATGACAGTTTACATGGTTTCTAAGGTCAGGACCTTGCAATGCGAGTTTATTCACATGTAGTTTATAAGCAGCTTGTTAGCAGCTTGGCGTAGGCCAATATATATATATTCATAGCAATAGGAGGCACGATATAATTTCTAGTTTGACAAACCCTCCTTTTGGCCTATGCCAAGTGCTAAACTACTTGTGATCTCCCTACAAATAACTCCATGTGTCATCGTCCATACACCCTGAATAGCTGTCAGAAATATCTATCGCCATTAGATCTTTTACTAAAATCTCTTTCAGTACATACTCCTTAGAGGTTTTATCCGGGGCATACACTTTATGTCCTATTGTACCTATCGCCTGAGCACAACATCCCCCTAGCATTGAACATATACTTGGTAGACATTGGATACAACAACAAAGAAATAGCAGAATTCCCAAAATAATCAGCAAGACTGAAAGCACTTTCCAATCCCAAGACCGCAAAAAGTCCCAGAACCAAGCGCTAAGATCCCAATTTCCCTCGAGAACATGCACTTCTGAACTAAGAATGTGCAGATTCTGTATTGCCTTAAAAATAGTTGGGGAGGAATCCGGTGCGAAAACACAGCAAGCGGACCCCACTAGTTTACATACTCCACCACGTTCAGCCAGAATGACATCTAATGCCATCCGGTTCTGAAGTGCTACCAATCTGATCGCTTTCTCCTCTAAAGTCATATTATAGAGTATATCTGTGGTCCGGTTGATGGTTCTCTCCAGTACTCTCGCTAGTTTCCTGATAACCTCGGAATTCGCTATCTGCCCAAAGAATGGAAGGAATGATTTCACTACATCTCCTAAAACCTGTGCTGGAGTGTCGCCATTCTCGTCCCGCCGTGGACGAGCCTTCGAAACCTCTACAGTACTTGCTATAAACACCCCAGGTAACAGGATTCCTAGATAACAAGTTCCCTGCCAATCCCTGGGCAACCATGGAAATGCTACATTACCGCAAACAAAATAGATAGGTTTGCCTACATACAAAGTTCTGTCTTCCCCAGTCAAATTTGCAACGTTGGCACAACCTTTAAAATCTCCCATTGACCGGGTGCCATTCCTCTGCATGCAGAAAGAAACTGAATCGGGGCTATGGTTAACAGTATAAGAAGGAGGCACGGCATACTTATTGCCTATCGGAGCCATTTTAAAGGAAATCAAAGATTGGAAAGGGCGAGACAGTCTATCAGAAGGCCTAATAGAAGCAATATTGAGCTTACTCCTATTTGCGAAAAGCGAGCATTCCAGGGGAGTCAGAACACGTTTCTCAAAACTATTCAAATTAGTGCCATCAAAGTTCCCCGAGATGCTATCGTTCCATCGGCCAAAGAACAGTGCTCTAAGTGAAGCATGACAAGCAGTTGTCAAAGGTAAAGGGTGAATATACCAACCTAGCCCCTTATCCCCATGTTGCGGTAAATGCGAGCAGATCCAACAATTGGTTCTGTTAAAGATTGCATGGGTAGCATTCATAATTAGAAGTAGAGTGTTATTTTGATAATTCCGTCTATGCAAAAGATCTCTAGGTGACAAGGTATGTAGTTGCACAGAAGGAGTGGGAACAACAGTTATATTTTCAACAGGTAGGAAATCATTCAAAGGGTACATTCTCTCCAAATAACAAATCCCACAACCAACAGTTACTAAAAGTCCCCTGATTATCACCACTAGACAACAAAACGTTTTCGGGGCCCCCATACATATCTGCTCATTGTCTCTCCTAGTCACATTTTTGTCCAAAAGTTCAGTACGAACGGTAGCGGATGCGAGCATTGTCGTCTTCAATCGAGAAACACCAATTGTTCGTTTGCTGGCGACTCCGGTCGCGCGTCTTCTTAATGTCTTTTCCCACAACCCTTAGCCAGCAGAACCCTTTATGCAATTGGGCCAAATAAAGGCAAGCCCTCAAATTCTTTCAATTGTACAGCAAGAGCCGTATTGCAAACCTATCTCCTTGGGCGGAGATTATACTTCACAGTTTCCGGTGCAAAAGAATCAGCAGACAGGATGTCGTCACTTCCCACAGGAGGTGGCGAGTGAACGGAAGTTGGATCAGAAGATGGATGATCCACAAACGATGCAGTGGGAGTGCAAGGAGGCAAGATGGCCGTTTTGTCTGGCCTTACAACTTCTGGAACGGCCTCTGATACTCTCTCTACACCGTCTGCCATTTCGGGTACGTTGGTTTCAATGTCGTAAAGGGGTTCTGCGTCTTCTGTATCGTATGGCACTGGGTGTGGGATCTGTTTGGTGTGGCTGCCGTGGATCCAGTGGCGACGTCCTCCTACCCGCACCGCAGTCTGAGTGACCAGGAGCACCTGGTAGGGGCCCCTCCAACGTGGTGCGAGGCAAGACGCTCTATCGAAGGATTTAACGAGGATCCAATCCCCTGGTCGTAGACTGTGACCGGGGCCCTCGTACCTCACCGGCAATGCCTCTCACACCTGGTGATAAATTGAATACAGGTTTTTAGTCAATTGGTTACAATAGTCGGAGAGAAGTACATTTTCTACATCGCGCAATGCGCAGATTTTAGGCAAACCCCAAATATTAGCAGGTCTCCCCATTACCACCTCAAAGGGAGAGAGCCCAGTCTTAGTTTGAGGGGTTGTCCGCATTGAAAGTAACACGATCGGTAAGGCGTCCGGCCATTTTAGTTCGGTGCCTGCACACGTCTTAGCGAGCTTGTTTTTTATGATACCATTGTGTCTTTCCACTAATCCGGCACTCTGAGCATGTCTGGCCGAATGGAATTGTTTGTCAATTTGCAATGCCGTACATATCTGTAGAATTACAGCAGCGATAAAATGCAGACCATTATCCGACCAGATAACTCTCGGCAAACCGAACCGTGGGAAGAATTCCTTTAACATGGTCTTTGCAGTGATCATGGCTGTAGCGTCTTTAACAGGGAAAGCCTCGACCCACTTACTAAGGGCGCAAATGACCACAAGGACATATTTTAGATTGTTACATCGCTCCATTTCAATAAAGTCAAAGTGAATCACTTCAAACGGGACAGAAGGAGGCCCAAAGCTACCTCTTGGAGTTGCTGTCCCCTTTCCCACATTGTGTTGTAGGCAAATCATGCAATTTTGGACATAATGCTGGGCAATTTTTGAAATCTTATCATTTACCCAGACTTTCTCTAACATTCTCGTGATCTGTTGAGCGCACACATGTGTGGGACCGTGTGCCATGGTAACCATCATTACTATATAGGCATTAGGAAGCAACCATTTCCCTTCAACCATGTCCACCCAACACCCATCATCATCGAGTTTCCCCAAGCCCTCAGCCCACCTCTTGGATTCTTCTAATGTGGCATCGGCTTGGATATCCCGTACAGACCCAACACCCTCATCCATTGCATAGGCATCTACAGTCTCCTTTGAAACATACATCTCCGTGAAGAGATCAGAGGCAGTTTGTCTAGCTATTTGATCAGCGAAAGCATTCCCTTTCCCTACATCATCTATAATCTTGCGATGTGCTGCGCACTTAATGATTGCTAACTGACTAGGGAGCGCAAGCGCTGAAAGCAATTGTACTATCAGGGAGCCATGTTGGATCTTGGTGCCATGCGAAGTTAAAACCCTCTCTCTGACCAAAGTCTCCCAAAGTTGTGAGCCACCCCAAAGGCATACTGGCTATCAGTATATATGTTTACTGTTAGCCCTTTGGAAAGCTCACAAGCTCGAGTCAATGCTATAATCTCTGCGGCCTGCGCAGAGTTATGCGTAATTCTCTTGGTCTCCACAACCGTACTCAATGTAGTGACTGCATAAGCAGCTGTGGATGTACCATCCAGTAGTTTGAAGCAGGAGCCATCACAAAACAGCTCCCCTTGTGGGTTATCCAAAGGAGTGTCCCTCAAATCAACTCTGCCTTTTGTATCTTGTTCAGTAGTATACAGGCAGTCATGTGACTCTTCGTCACCGCAAACAGTATTTTGCGGGAAAGGTAGGAGTTCAGCCGGATTAAGAACGCAGCACCTCCTAATTTGAATGTGGGGAGCAAACAAGATTAATTCATATCTTGTCAATCGTGCGGAAGTGAGGTGTTGCGTTTGGGTTTTGTTCAATAGAATATCTACAGAGAGAGGCACCATCAGGGTTAAATCATGGCCTAGGACCATTCCCTCACTCTGTTTTACAGACGCAGCAGCCGCAGCGACAGCGCGCAAACATCTTGGCAAAGCGCATGCAACAGGATCAAGGGCGGAAGAGTAGTAACCGCATGGCCTATTCTTCCCTCCATGTTCCTGCGTTAATACAGCCAAAGCACATCCATCACATTCATGCACAAACAACACAAAGGCCTTCTCATAGTTCGGTGTGCCCAAAACTGGCGCCGAACATAATGCAGTCTTGAGCAACTCAAATGAATGTTGATGCTCCGTATTCCATGGCAATGGCGAAGAAATACCCTTCTTCGTCAAGGCCAACATCGGTTTTATCACTAGTGAGAAGTTTGGGATCCATAACCTACAGTAAGAAGCCATACCTATCAAGGCTCTAACTTCCTTTTGTGTATTTGGGACAGACATGCCAGAAATGTGTTTTATTCTTTCAGGTGTCAATCTTCTTCCCTCCTTTGACAGGAGATAGCCTACATAGGCGACCTCCTGGCAACAATATTGAAACTTTTTGAGCGAAGCTTTGTGACCATGCTTAGCTAGATGGATGAGCAACAACACAGTGCCCTCTTTACAAGAGCCCTCAGAGTCAGCGGCTAAAAGCAAATCATCAACATATTGAAGCAACGTACAAGTAGGGGGCAATCCAAGGGTATCAAGCTGCTCTTTCAAAGCCCTACTATAAATACTAGGACTCTCAGTATAACCTTGCGGTGCACAAGTAAATGTGAATGAGCGTCCCCCTAAGGTGAACGCGAACAAGTATCTACTATCCTCATGTATAGGAATACTGAAGAAAGCATTCTTTAGGTCCACAACACTGAAGTGAGTAGCCGTAGCTGGAATCATGGTAAATATTGTCGTCACATCAGGCACAATTGGAAATTGCGGAGAGACGACTTTATTAATGGCACGTAAATCAATTATAAAACGAAATGGAATTGCATTATCACCTTTTTTGTACACGGGTAAAATCGGACTATTGCACAAACTTCCTGCAATCTCCTCAATCACCCCACGATGCACACAATCGGAAACAATGCTCTTCAAAGCTCGCTCGCCTTCAACTGAGATCTTATACTGTGGAATACGGGGCAGCTTAATTCCATGTTTCAAAACTATTTTAACAGGCTCAATCTGCAAAACACCGACATCATTGTCATCAACTGCCCACAAACACTATGGTACATTACTGAATTCTGGCGGCAAAGGTCTAGTCAAGAATTGCGAAACAGAACATTGCTGTGGTGAAATCGTCAAACGCACTCCATCAGAAGAACAATGAATTACTGCATTTAATTCCTTCAACAGATTCAACCCCAGCAAATTCTCTCCACAATTCAAAGTCAAGAGAAATGGACAGTGGTCCGTAAAGGGACCCAAAGAAATAGGTACCGGTGAAGAAACCGGACAAACAACTGGTGTGCCAGAAAACCCTACAGAAACATTGGTTTGCCCTGACAGTGGAATGTTTGGAACCCGAGAATGATCAATGGAGCACTTCTGTGCTCCAGTGTCTATCAAAAATTGATGTTTCCTATTTCCCACTACCATTTCAACGTAGGGACCTTTCTGATTAACGGGAATAGGTGTAGGTTCCAAACCCTGCTTCGGGCAATCCTAACGAAACAAAATATCATCAAAAGGAAGCTCTTCAGATAGATATGCAGCAGAAGGATGATCAAATATATTTCTAGTATCCACACTCAAAGTCTGATTATCCTGTGAAAAAGGTTGTTGGGGATCCTGCGAACACTGGCCTCTACCAGGGCCCCCTACACACGGGCGACCTCTGGATCGTCTACCCATATTTCCAAATGTGTTATTCGACCTCTGTCGAAGGACGGGGCATTGTGCACGCCAATGACCCTCCTGGCGACAATAGGCACACTGGTTAATATTCACAGGACCCAAGGGCACATTCCCTTGTGGAACATACTGACCTCTAATCTGCGAACTACCCCCTCTGGGGCCTCTAACAATTTGCTGTAACAATACTTTAGTCTTCAAATCACCTTTTCTCTTCTCTTCTCTATCTTTTTCATTATTGACACGGTTCTCGTAGTACTGAGCCATGTGCAGTACTTCTGATTGGGATTTCGCCTGCCAAGCGCTCTCAGAAGACATAATTTGTGACTGGATGTCAGGCAGTAATCCACGTACAAATTTGTCCACAAATAATCTTTTCCAAGACTCTGTGCCTAAGTCTTGTCCACTGAAATCCGAGAATACCTTTTCGAACCGATTAAAGAACTCGGTAGCACCCTCAGATTTTCCTTGGACACACGCCGTAAACTTGTCCCAAATAATTCTCTTTTCGGGGATTATAGTTTTCAGTTTTGCAATGATTCTGTCAGGCAAAGTTAGTATCACCTGAGGTGGTCTCTCACCAGCTGGCCTTTCCCCATCAAGCCTAACTATGTTAGCCCATGTATCTCCCAACCCTGGTACATCGTCTATAGTTCTAACTTGTTTCCACAAATCTACAGGCAGGAGTACAGGGATAGCAAATCAATGTCGCCTAGGGTAAACACTGAGGACTGCAAAACAGACTCTATCTCTTTATAGAACCCTGTCGGATTTTTCCTAATGTCAGGAATAGTTTGTCTAATAGTATTCACTTCCTGTCGTGAAAATGGGACGTGAACAAACTGCGATACACAATGTGCAGGAATGTCCACAGCAGGTGTACCTGCTGCAGCATCAGCAGGAATCTCAACCTTTGGGACAAATGTCGGAGGAACCTCTCTCATAGGCAACTGAGATGTAGGCAACTCCAAACGCTTACTAAGCAACAGAGCTAAGTCGAGCGCTAAAGCAGTTGAAGAAGTGTCAAGTGAAAAAGCTCTCTTATAAATGCTCAATAACTCTGTGGGACAACTAACCTTTCTCTTTAAACATTCATCCTGCAGGTACTCTACCATTACCTGTATCACTTTCCTCTGCATTTCTAGCGTATATTGACTGTATGTGTCATATAGCTCAACTGGAGTTATCGATATGTCTGAGATCCATCTAATCGCATCTTTTGTACAAATTCGCGCCTCCTCAGATGTCGATTTACGACACAGAAGAAATCGTTTCTGTACATACATACTTTCTTCTTCGTCATCCTCATTCCGTAACCTTTCCAACTCCTTTCTATACTCAAATATCCTCTCAACATGCTCATGTACCTTCTCCACAGTGTCTCTTGAAAACGCTAAAGCATTCAGGTCCCTCAACCCTTGTGGGAGGTCTGCATTATTTAATTTACCCCACATTACACATAAATTAATCCCTAAACCTTCAATGAAAACATTTTTCTCAGGAAAATTATCCATATTAGAAAGTGTGGCAAGAACATTAGCTCGATCATCTCTCTCCATACAATGCTTAGCCCATGCAAACAAATCCTGTTTCTTTTCTGTAGGAACAGTATTACGAGTAACAATCCTCGACCCCGCACCCTGATCAACTACAAGCAGTACAGAACTACTTGGGAGTGAGGGTACAGGCAAATTCAATGGAGGTACTATTACTGGTGCAATGGGAAGAGGCAGAGGAGCAGGTGGAGGAACAACAACTGGAGGAATAGGAGCAACAGGTTGAGCTGGAAGAGCAGGACTAACAGCAGGAAGAGGTACAGCAGGAGGAAGAGGAACATACGGAGGTGGTGCAGAGGCACCAGGCCTTCGTTCATTTAACAATTTGTCGATAAACTCATCAGAAACATGAAGATCTTTAGAAGGATAGATTTTCTGAATACCGAGTGAGAAAGCCCTGTCCATATTCCTAACCGACTCAGACTGTTTGTCCTGATCATATAACAACGCCTTTTCAGCATTTGTTTTATGACGGCGCACATGTTTTTCCCTACTTTTAAGCTGCTGCAACGCTTCTCTTTTCCAATTTTGCAAAACATCAAATGCTGGAGGTCTGGCCTTCTTTTTTAACAAGACTGACTCTAAATATTCAATACGAGGGATCTCAAAACTACCATTGACTGGCCACTGAAGTTCGGAGGCATGTCTGGTTTGTCTGTGCCAAATTTTATTAAATACTACACTTCCAATGCCATGCTTACAGTACATAGTACATGCCGGCGACCCCTCCTGTGATGCCGGACGGCTAAATTCCAAAGATTGTCTATCGCTGCGGAATAATGCCCTAAAGCAGCTAGACAATTTCCCAGGCATTTCTCAAATACTCGGTGTTACCTGGTCAATAATTGTGTCTGCAGATACAATGCACCAAATTCAAATTGTCGGGTAACGACTCACCTGACCAAACCTAAGGAGGACCGATCGGTTTACAAAGGACTTACCTAACGAATTTTACCTTGTGTATGGTGATTTCGGCAAATCTGCCCGCCTCAAAAAATTGACCCTCGTCAAGATGCCGTCTCAGACCACACAGCTATCGTCCAGGGAACGGATCGTGCAGCGCTGTTGAGGTGTTGCGTCTCATTCAGTCGGGCCCGTTATGTCACACCGTCCGATCCCGGTCCGATAGCGTGCGTCAACCTTCAATAATCCGGCATCAATCTTGAGGGTCCCTATTCCGGGCGCCAACTGTGAAAACAAGGAAATAATATGAGGCAGGGTAACCAAAAAGGAAACACACCAAACACAGGTTACAAAGGAACATACAAAGTACTTTATTTTATACTGAATCCAGTTACAAAAGAACAGAACAAAATTCAGATAGCTATCGCCCCTCAGTACAACACAGCGAACTCCGGCGTGGTTCGGTGTGCTCAGTGAGTGCCAATATTCATTGAAACAGTCAGGTTTTTATACATTTCAAGCCTGCTGTTCAGCCCTCCTTTGGGTTAACCATTCCATAAATAAGTTACTGCTCTAGGGTCCCTTGCCAGGTCAAATCTAGTTCATCTGCTCATCTATATGTATATTAGTGTATGATCTAGGCCTAACATTACAATGCGGGACTTAATTTATACAATATAGTTAAGCAGGTGTTCTCATTCAATTATAGATCAGTTTCGGTGATACAGGTAATCCATTGCACACAGGTCAGCAGAAGGACAAGGTCTCAGCTCATGACCCTAACAAGTGGCCTGCAGGCAAGTTATACATTAGCTGTACAGAGGTCATGACAATCGAGTTCTGTTCTGAATAACATAGGCTACCATTTTAGCTCACATGGTGACTTTATAGAGCAAGAAAACCTAAAATGGCGGATTGACCCAAAATGACAGTTTACATGGTTTCTAAGGTCAGGACCTTGCAATGCGAGTTTATTCACATGTAGTTTATAAGCAGCTTGTTAGCAGCTTGGCGTAGGCCAATATACATATATTCATAGCAATAGGAGGCACGATATAATTTCTAGTTTGACAACTGGGGTCTGGCCTGAATATAATAGAGGTACATTCATTTTGCGCTCTCCCACTGAGACTGGGAGTGCATCTGTAAAGGGAACTCTACTATGAGCTCCAGTGAAACTCTGGGTATCTATGGCCTCGCGGGACAAGGGAAATTTCCCCTCTCGTATGCACGAACGCGTTGCACCCGTGTCAACTAAGATGGAATATTCTTTCCCCCCTATGGTGACATTCAACCTAGGTTCCCTATTAGGGTCTGGTGTCACTGATAGGATAGAACACATCAGAGTGTCCCGTGAGCTGTCCTTATTTATATATAAGTTCGGTCCACTGTACACCTGTGGGTTTCCCCCATTTCCAGGGTTAATTCCCCCTCCAGGATTATTGCCCTGAGCCATCTGCTGCGGTGCCTGCTAGGGTTGTCCCTGTGGCAAATTCCCCATGTTTGGTGGTTGAACCACTTGCTGTGCACCTTGCTGCAAGCCTGCTGCTTGCTGCTGCACTGTATAATTTTGGGCACCGCCCTGTTGTGGGATGGCAGGTTGATTCACCGTGCATGCCCCCATTCCTTGGCTATTTTGCCACATGCCTTGGCTTCTGCACATGCGCGCCATGCGGTGGTCGGGCCATCTGTCCATCTGATGTAGCTGGATTGCCCATCTGTGCGCTCTGAAAGCCACCTTGAACGTTCTGAAAACCTCCTTGGTTACCTCGAAACCCTCCATGATTACTTTGCCATCCTCTACCTCCAAAACCTCTTCCCCTTGGGTAAAATCCTGAGTTACCCTGATTAGTCTGCGATGGGTTGGTCGCTTGCTGTGTGCTTGGCTCAGCTGGACTTGTGAGCATGGCTCCCTCGAGAGCATACTTCAAGAGCTTCTTTTGCACCAGCTTCGCCTCATCACCCTTACGAGTTGCCTCCTTTTTCCGATTCTTTTCTTGCAACAATCTACAGTAATGTGCAATTGTCAACTGTATTTCGGCCCATGGTTTTGCTTCTATTTCTACCAATTTCTTAAGCTGTTTTTGCACCGGTTCTGGTAACCCTTGGTACAATATATGATAAAATACAGGGATAGATTTCGTCCAAGACTCATGCGTTTCGAGTACCCACGCGTCTTGAAAACTCTGGATATAAATCAATGGATCCTCAGATTCTTTCATTTTTCGTGTCATTGTAGCTCCCATATCAGAAGTGTCTGGATATAGCATACGCAGCACTTTCCACACTGCTGCTCTACAATTATTAAATGGCGCTCCGTCATGGGAGGTGTCAGTTATGGTTACCCTAGGTTAGCCCGCCCTTTTCCACACGTCGTCTGCTCTTTCACCAAGAATAGCAATTAGAATTCCCTTAATGTCCCCTATGGGTAGGGTGACAACCCCCGTCATTTTCTCTAAGTCATGTATCCACTTTCCGGCTCCCTATGTCAGCATTGGAAGCTTATTTTTAAGGTTCTCTCGGTCCATGTGTGGCCATGGAATTTATTGTGGTCTTGCTCCCCCCTTTTCTAGCAATGGGAATTGGAATGCGCAGTCCTCCTTCTCCTTCCCCATAGCTCTCCGGTCTTTCGCCGAGGTGGAGTTCCCACCTTGCCGTCTACCTGGCAATGCCCTTAACCTGTCCGCATAGGCAGGTGCTGACGCCCCCCTCTGACCGTGGGGTGTTTCTTCATGTCGGCTGGACTGTCCAGCGGACTTCGGTGTCCTACTTGTGGACCCGCTAGCATCTGACCATCATACCGCTCGGTCCCTTGGGAGCTGTTTTTCGCACCGTCTCCCTTCGTCATGTGCCACTTCCTCCGTTTCTCCACCACAGTCAGACTCTGAATACTCCCAGTTTACGCAACTTCTTGCATCTTCTTCGTTCTGCCCAATCTCTAGCCTGTTTAGGGACAGTCCCCTGCTCCCACTACTTTGGGTGACATCCTCAGTGTCATATAGCTGAGTGCTCTCTAAGCGCTCATCCTCCCTTCCCCCTTGGGAAATTAGTTCCAGCCCCATCTCGTCATAGATTTTATCAATCGTTTCCTCGATACCTGGTACCGCATCGCTTGCAGGAAATAATTCTTCTATGTCTTCCCATTCTACAACAGGATTGGGTTTTTTAACTTCCCGTTGCAAATATTCTAGATCTCGTGCCCTCTGTCTGCTCTTACGTTCTGCTTCCTCATCTATTTCCTTTTGCTTCTTCGCTTCTTCTCTAGCCTTATCTACTTCCCTCATGCGTTCATTTCTTCATTCTTTTGCCCTTCTACTTTCCTCATCTTCCCCCTTCTTTACTCTCCTTTCTTGCACTCTCCTTTCTTCCTCTAACTTTAGCATGTTCTGCCTGTACTTTTCGTACGCTGCGTATTGTGTGCGACTGAGTGGTATTCCTTGCTCTTTGCGATATAGTTGTTCTCGCCTCATCCTATCCTTCTTTCTTGCCCTCTCGTCTCTCATGACCTTTTCTTTCTCTTTTTCCTTTCTCTGCGCCTCATTGGACCGCTCCCTCAGCCTTACGTCATCACTTCCTTTTCCATCTAATTTCAATAGTATCTGTCCTCCCAACCATTCGTCCTTTGCGAATGTTAACTCATTGCCCCCTTTCTGCTTTTTTCCCTCTCTCTCTTTCTCGAGAGATGTTCTATTCTGTGCCTGATCCTTTCCTTCATCGCTGCATCTCTCCTTGTCCTTCGGGACTACGGAGGCAAGATTAGTTTCCTGCTCCTTTTCTTTGATGTCATCACTACTGTATGTAGGCGACTCATATGCCGGGTTGCTGTACTGCGTGGCTGCCTTAAGTTCTCTTAGCGGGTACCCTCTGACTTACTTCCTTCAATTACTGGCTCAGGCGAGGCAGGTGCCGCGGTAGGTGTCTCACCCTCCTCTGTACATACATTTAATATCCAATCTGCGGGTGGTTCTTCCTCCTTCGTTTCTTCAAACATTTTCCACAGCAAGACGTTTCTCTAGCTTTTTGCTGGTATATGTGGCATGTAGGAAGGTGGTCATGTGCGGTAAAACAGCCTTAGAGAGTGCCCCATTCTAGGGCCACGGCATAAACATCTTATTGGCAGTTCCCCTAACCCATTCCTGGCTACATTTCTTCAACTTTATTGCATGCTTGGGCAGTTGCTTGCATAAATGCGCAAGCAGGGTAACTTCCTCTATTCTTTCATTCGTCACCATAGTGATTATACAATTCTATGACCTTTCAATAGTATGAGCGGGCACCAAATACGCAAGCTCCAATCCAATCTTTTCCCGCCAAATTTTATACCAACAATTTACTCAAAACTCATCAATTCAGTGGTGATTCCCTCTTAGTTACAGAATCGCGTAAATCCAAAATGCATTTTAAACAATTATCAATACAATTATTTTACATTCGACATACAACAGAGCACATATGACAGACGTTTGACAGACTAGACAGACACCAGCTGGTCATACGTATACCTGCCTTCTAATCAATACCCCGTCATGGGATGTGAACGAACCCCCTTAATGACGTCTTTAATCGTCATCGTAGCCTAATTGTCCCCCCACTGTGGGCTATGGGTTCACGTTCCTTCTGACCCCTCTTTAAAGCGCAGGAACAAGGCAAATCCTTACGTTTTCTCTCTGGTGCCCCCCCCGGTATCCTTTACGTTTTCTCTCAGGTACCCCCACGGGATCCTTTACGTTGTCTCTCGGGTGCCCCCCCGGTATCCTTTCCGTGTTATTTCGGGTGCTCGAGTCATTAACCCCTTATATATATACAGTCTTCTCTATCTCTAACTACTTTATTTTTCTCCGCCGCCCACCGTTACCTTTCCCTTACTTGCTCTAATACCTATGCAACATTTGCCAAAGTAACACGTTTTTTTGCTTCACTCACCGATCGCATCATTTCCTCTCTGGAACTTTGGCATCACCGCCCCTTCCTCTTCCTGCTTTTAAGGTTTTTGTTTGATCCGCTGCCCGTGGGGATGAGAGCTTATGCTTGGAAAGGCTGGTTCCCTCAGACCCACTGCAGATTTTAAAAATTTTACTCTATCATTGTCCACGGGGAGCTTCTCAGTCTACTCAGCCGGAATGGTGAAAGGACTCGTGATCTTACCGAAGGCCTATAGTTACTTCGTGCCTTCGGTCTAAAGGTGTCTTGTAACTATATCAATCGATAATCTATAATCGATGGACATACCCATCCTCACGCTACCAAGTGTTCTCGAGGAGAGGAATTCGCTGACGGGCCCATTGGTCAGCACTCACCCTCTAGAACTTGTAAGACAAGATAGCTGCACCATGTGAGGACAGGGGGTGCAGGATTCACTTACTCCAACACGACTCAATAACGAGGACTCAATAGGTTGGCAAAGGGAAGTCTGTTTAATGACAAGTACATCAAACAGGGAAACAAACGGGAATCAGCTGTAGTGCGATCACCTGTCTCGCTCCGACTTCCTCGAACTTCAGTCGGACAGCACTTCTTATAGGCAAAAATCATCATTACTGACGTCTAATTTCTATAAAAAATCATCATGCAATATAATTGGTTAGGAAAGGTAACTTAAATATAGTTGTTATATCTGAATAGGATAATAGGGCATGCGGATTAGATAACTCTTATCGGGTGGGCGTCTACGCCCATCCCACTACACCACACATGATTGACGTCACTCAACTACGACGTCCTATTGGTTACAGTATCTATAGGACTCCAGATAACTTGGTCCATTGTGATTGGGCAGGTTACACCCCTAGACATAAATTTCCACTTTTAATTAGCAGCATGCAGAATGGACACCCATGTGCCTGGTGTCCCAAGTTTCACCCTGCCTCCCTTCCATCAATCAGTGTTTTAGGGCGACGTGTCAATTAGTTGGCTAAGGATGGCCTCGAAACTGTAGTCTCTTATCGGGAAAAGTTATGGCATCCTCGGGTCCTGGATGACATCAGGCGATGGTACTTCTTCGCGCCTGGCTGGTCACGTGTTAGTTCACCATGAATCTGCTTCAGTTTCCAGCTTTTAGTGCATTTAATTCTGTGTCAGCCTAGCCACCTGCATGGGCCCCCCTTATCTTGACCTTAATGGGGCGAGCTGGTATGCTCTGAAGTTGGAGTCTTGTGAGCTGACGCTCTCCTCCCCTTCTCTGGTTGACCTCGATTTCCTAGGCATGAGCCGCTCCTTGTTGAGTTTCGGTTCCGCTCCTTATCTTGCCTTTGGCTGGGTTTCGAAAACTTGGCCTGTCAGGCCTCTGGCTGCCTGGGTACATTTCTGCTTTTACAAAATGGAGTCGCACTTGTATAATGTGCCTTATTGAGGTAGATACATGGTTGGCGCTTGCCGCTCTATCTTCTACTAAGCATTGCAAGCCGTATCGATTTCTTAGCATCTTACATTTCAAGCCTATTTACACGCGTTTAACTGGACAGTTGCTTCCATCTTGTCTCGTAGCACCGTTTCCTTAAGTTTTAACATTGTCTCTTCTGTGTGTCCGTTACATTTATTTTCGTAGCTACTCGCACTGGCGTGCTTCTCTTCGATAGCCACTTTTGTTCATTCACGAGTCTGTTTAGGCCCTTGTGTCATTTCCACTGGCCTTCCAATAAGGCTTTTGGGGTCTCTTCATGGACCGTGTGTAGGTACTCCTCATTTCGTACCAGCAGCTTTTATGGCTGTCTAATAGGGTACCGTGCTGCCCAGGGTTGTCTGGTTATGGGTGCTTCAACCGGTATGGATCTTCTGATGTATACTGGGCAGAGTCCCAGTGCAGCTCTTTGTAGGTTCATTTGCTCTTCATACGTCACATACCTTGGTGAGTACACTCCTGATACCTCGAAATGAGGGGAAGGGGGCAGGCCATGTCTGGGATCTCCTCTACAGGTTGACTCATCAGTGTGGGAGCCTTAGGTTCACCAAGAACAGAGTTCAAGTGGGAACACGAGGAATGGGGTGCCACAACAGAGATGGCAGTGCCTGGAAAAGCTGCCAAGGGACTCTCCCCTCCCCTCCCATTCAGTACCCACCCCACCACTCCCATTCACTCCCCTACCATTCACTCCCCTCTCCTGGGTCTCAATCAAGTCCTGTAACAGTTTTTTTAATAACTGCCAGTTCGGAGCGCACCCGTTGGCAACACCAACCCCGGGCAGTATGGACCTCAATGTTCGATGAATCTGGAGGAACAGGTGACCTTGGATGGTGGGCTTGGAAAGGAGTTAAACAGACTGGATGTCTGGCATAGTCCCATTCCTGGTGCTGCAGGTGGAACTGGGAGAGGGCTTTTCCTCAGGTATTCCTTCAGTCTCCATGTCCATTAAGTCCGGAGCAGGGAGTGCAGGAATAGACAGAACATGGGTTGGAGTGGACCCCAAGGCATGCCGTGGGATTGGGGCTGGGCGAGTATTCACAGGGGAATTCCCGAGTGGCAAGGAAGTAGACACAATAGGAGCCGAAGTGGAAGCCAGTGGGTCACATTCCCGGGGAGTTTTGACCAAGCCTAAGGTCAGTTTCTCAGTTCCATTGCTATATATATCAAGAGAACCGCCAGCCGCGCATAGAGGGATCCCTGCAGCGGTGGGCATTGGACACCGCCTCGCCTTCCTTAATGTCCTTTCCCCAAAGGTCAGGGAGGACGAGACAGCCAGGGTGCTACATGTTTCCCTCTCTGGCAAATAATTGGGGCAATTGTATCCCCCATTGGGGGAAAAGGTTAATACCTAGGGGCTGGGGAGTCTCATTTGTTTCTGGGTGAGCCTCCCTGATGTAGCTAAGAGTACTGCTAGACTTTGCACAGATAGACTCCCTGGTAATTTTCCCAAACACGAAGATAGTGTCAGCAACAACTGGAGCGACAGGAGCAGGGACCCTTCCAGAGTCAGTGGCAACACAGTCCATGCCGAGGGTCACCGGACAGCCCCCCACTTTTCTTCGTACCGCCAGGATCTTGCGTCTAGTTTTGGCCTCAGGCTTGTGGTGGGTTTGTAGATTGGAAAGAAGAGCAGACTTGAGGAGGGAAAGGGGGGGGGGGAGGAGGTTGGCACCTCCTCCATTATCAATATTCCAACAATCCTCCAGCAAGAGCCAGGGCCTCAGGGAACTTCCGGCTCACACCTTTATTCCCCCCACCACCAACTTCTCTCCCTTCTGCTCACTCTTCCCTCGGCTTCAGGCTTTTGGGCCGGTCCTTCCAGTTCTTGCAGACCAATCCAACCCTCTACGGTGCACCCTTCAGACCACTAGTAGGGCGGGCCGTTAATGGCAAGCAAAGCACCATCACTTCTGGACCACCTGGCGCTCGTGGAACTCCCTTCAGAGTGGAACTCCTGCACCCGGGAGCAGGAGGCGGCTTTTGGCGGCAGGGGGGCGTGGCCTCACTCGCCCACAGCAACGGTGGCCCTCCTGGGACAGATGCTCTCCGAGAGTGGAACTCCTGCACCCTTAATCCTCCTGGGTTAAGGTGATGAATTAGCGGGCGGGGGTTGAAGGTTAAGGGCACATGCCTCGTTAAGGGTGATAGACTATAGGAGAAGACTAGGGGACTAGAGGTGGAGAGCTCGCAGTAAATGATTGAGGGGTGAATAGATAGGGGCCAAGGTACATCTTCATGAAGGCGAGGTAAGTGGCTAGTGGTGAATGGTCTGGCATCACTTTAAAGGGTTATAGTAATTCATTATGGTGTAAGAGTTGCTGTGAAGGGTTAGGGGCGAAGTATACGGGGAGTTGTGATAGTGGCAGCATCTTGAGTAATGAGTGAGAGGAGGTGAGTGCAGGGCTTTAAGTTGACCGGGGCTAGCAGGGGCTGAGCTATGGCAATATATCCGGAAAGGGCTTCTGAGTCGGGCCCTGCCGGGGCTCACCCAGACTAGCCCCAGCCACGCTGACACTTCAGGCAGCCTGTGTAGCCGAATAGCTGTACGGTTACACTAGCTGCCTGCAGACATTTCAGCATTTCGGATTTGAAAAAAAGTAAAGGCATCTTTTTTCTAAACTGACGTACTGACACCTGCAGGCAGCCCGTGTAAAGGTGGCTTCGGCTACATGGGCTGCGTGATGAGTCTACTTAGAAACAGGAAGAGGGTTGGAAGGCCTGACTCTACTATTGTTTCTGAGTAAAGAGTCATCAGGCAGCATGAAATCCCATTAACTGGTGTGTACCTTCTGTGTACCTCTGTGCACCTTCACTATGTCTGCTTTGAAACAAGGTGCTGGAAGCCTTGCCCCTCTCCCTCGTCCATCGGGAGACCGCCGCAACTTCCCCACAACTTCCGGGAAAGAAGGTAAGCCCTGTGGGCTTATTTACATCATGGCGCTAACGAGCGCAACATGTTTCGTTTAATACCAACAGCGAATTTGACTTTATGCAGCAAGCTTTTTGATCCCTGACCCTGCTAATATTGATTCTGCCACCGTGTTGCACTGCCTGGACGCAGTGTACACCTACAGATTTGTCTTTCTTGATGCGGAGCCATTCCATGATGGCCGCCCGCACTGCAGGCCTTCGAGTGGCCGGAGCTTGTGCATCTGCTGTGGCCCTGATTGGCTGGACCTCCATTGATAGTGCCCTATCAGGAAGCCGGCAGGCTTGGCCGGCCCTCCAACCAAGGCCCAATCCTAAGGCCTCTGTCTACTACAGGTACGCGATGGCTGCATGGTCGCCTGTTATGATAAGATATGATATGGCATTTGTAACACACCTATACACAAGTGTTCCAAGGCGCGACGAGGCAAGGGAGGGGAACAAAGGGAGGACGGACAGCAATCCTACTAGACCAGGTGTCATTCAGATCGCGCAAGTGCATGGGAAGGGGGCAGGGACAGTGCAGTAAATGGGAAAGATGATAACAACAAGTAAGTAAGAGCCAACAAGTGGCAAGTGCAAGGGTAAGTGCATTCATCAGGGCTGCTAAGGGGGCTGATACAGAAACAGTCCCCAGGGGTTAGTGCATTCATCGGGGCTGCTACGGGGACTGTAGGGATACAGAAACAGTCCCCAAGTGCAAGGGTAAGTGCATTCATCAGGGCTGCTAAGGGGGCTGATACAGAAACAGTCCCCAGGGGTTAGTGCATTCATCGGGGCTGCTACGGGGACTGTAGGGATACAGAAACAGTCCCCAAGGGCAGGGGTTAGTGCATTCATCAGGGCTGCTACGGGGACTGATACAGAAACAGTCCCCAAGGGTTAGTGCATTCATCAGGGCTGCTACGGGGACTGATACAGAAACAGTCCCCAGGGGTTAGTGCATTCATCAGGGCTGCTAAGGGGACTGATACAGAAACAGTCCCCAGGTGCAAGGGTTAGTGCATTCATCAGGGCTGCTACGGGGACTGTAGGGATACAGAAACAGTCCCCAAGTGCAAGGGTTAGTGCATTCATCAGGGCTGCTACGGGGACTGTAGGGATACAGAAACAGTCCCCAAGTGCAAGGGTTAGTGCATTCATCAGGGCTGCTACGGGGACTGTAGGGATACAGAAACAGTCCCCAAGTGCAAGGGTTAGTGCATTCATCAGGGCTGCTACGGGGACTGTAGGGATACAGAAACAGTCCCCAAGTGCAAGGGTTAGTGCATTCATTAGGGCTGCTAAGGGGGCTGATACAGAAACAGTCCCCAGGGGTTAGTGCATTCATCGGGGCTGCTACGGGGACTCTAGGGATACAGAAACAGTCCCCAAGGGCAGGGGTTAGTGCATTCATCAGGGCTGCTACGGGGACTGATACAGAAACAGTCCCCAGGGGTTAGTGCATTCATCAGGGCTGCTAAGGGGACTGATACAGAAACAGTCCCCAGGGGTTAGTGCATTCATCAGGGCTGCTAAGGGGACTGATACAGAAACAGTCCCCAGGTGCAAGGGTTAGTGCATTCATCAGGGCTGCTACGGGGACTGTAGGGATACAGAAACAGTCCCCAAGTGCAAGGGTTAGTGCATTCATCAGGGCTGCTACGGGGACTGTAGGGATACAGAAACAGTCCCCAAGTGCAAGGGTTAGTGCATTCATCAGGGCTGCTACGGGGACTGTAGGGATACAGAAACAGTCCCCAAGTGCAAGGGTTAGTGCATTCATCAGGGCTGCTACGGGGACTGTAGGGATACAGAAACAGTCCCCAAGTGCAAGGGTTAGTGCATTCATCAGGGCTGCTAAGGGGGCTGATACAGAAACAGTCCCCAGGGGTTAGTGCATTCATCGGGGCTGCTACGGGGACTGTAGGGATACAGAAACAGTCCCCAAGGGCAGGGGTTAGTGCATTCATCAGGGCTGCTACGGGGGCTGATACAGAAACAGTCCCCAGGGGTTAGTGCATTCATCAGGGCTGCTACGGGGACTGATACAGAAACAGTCCCCAGGGGTTAGTGCATTCATCAGGGCTGCTAAGGGGACTGATACAGAAACAGTCCCCAGGGGTTAGTGCATTCATCAGGGCTGCTAAGGGGACTGATACAGAAACAGTCCCCAGGTGCAAGGGTTAGTGCATTCATCAGGGCTGCTACAGGGACTGTAGGGATACAGAAACAGTCCCCAAGTGCAAGGGTTAGTGCTTTCATCAGGGCTGCTACGGGGACTGTAGGGATACAGAAACAGTCCCCAAGTGCAAGGGTTAGTGCATTCATCAGGGCTGCTACGGGGACTGTAGGGATACAGAAACAGTCCCCAAGTGCAAGGGTTAGTGCATTCATCAGGGCTGCTACGGGGATTGTAGGGATACAGAAACAGTCCCCAAGTGCAAGGGTTAGTGCATTCATCAGGGCTGCTAAGGGGACTGATACAGAAACAGTCCCCAGGTGCAAGGGTTAGTGCATTCATCAGGGCTGCTAAGGGGACTGATACAGAAACAGTCCCCAGGGGTTAGTGCATTCATCAGGGCTGCTAGGGGGACGGATACAGAAACAGTCCCCAGGGGTAAGTGCATTCATCAGGGCTGCTAGGGGGACTGATACAGAAACAGTCCCCAGGGGTTAGTGCATTCATCAGGGCTGCTACGGGGACTGTAGGGATACAGAAACAGTCCCCAAGGGCAGGGGTTAGTGCATTCATCAGGGCTGCTAAGGGGACTGATACAGAAACAGTCCCCAGGTGCAAGGGTTAGTGCATTCATCAGGGCTGCTAAGGGGACTGATACAGAAACAGTCCCCAGGGGTTAGTGCATTCATCAGGGCTGCTACGGGGACTGATACAGAAACAGTCCCCAGGGGTTAGTGCATTCATCAGGGCTGCTACGGGGACTGATACAGAAACAGTCCCCAGGGGTTAGTGCATTCATCAGGGCTGCTACGGGGACTGTAGGGATACAGAAACAGTCCCCAAGTGCAGGGGTTAGTGCATTCATCAGGGCTGCTAGGGGGACTGTAGGGATACAGAAACAGTCCCCAAGTGCAGGGGTTAGTGCATTCATCAGGGCTGCTAGGGGGACTGTAGGGATACAGAAACAGTCCCCAAGGGCAGGGGTTAGTGCATTCATCAGGGCTGCTAGGGGGACTGTATGGATACAGAAACAGTCCCCAGGTGCAGGAGTTAGTGCATTCATCAGGGCTGCTAGGGGGACTGTATGGATACAGAAACAGTCCCCAAGTGCAGGGGTTGCCAGGTGGGCAGTGCAGGTGTGTGACGCTAGCGGGGAGGGACCTAGGGCCGAGATCAGAGGGAGTCCAGGTAGCCAGTGCAATTCCGGTTACAGCCAGGATGTCAGCAGAGGAGAAGAGGAGAAAAGGCAGAAGAAAAGAGAAAGGTTTTGAGGTGCTCGCGGAACCGGAGATGGTTCTCCTCAAGTTTAAGGGAGGCAGGGAGGCTGTTCCAGAGGGAGGCACCAACTGAAGAAAGAGACCTACCACCAACTCGTTGCTTGGAGAAGTGACTGATCCTGAGGGAGTTGGAGGCAGGTGAGTGAAGAGCTCGAGAAGGAAGATATTTAGGAAGAGAGAGTTGAAGGTATTGGGGCTCCAGGCCCCAGACGGCCTTGTGGACGATGCAGAGGGTTTTGAACTTAATCCTCACCGCCACTGGGAGCCAGTGCAGAGATTTCAGAGCTGGAGAGATACGATCCCTTGGCTGGAGGCCAAGGACAAGTCTCGTTGTCCTGTTCTGGATGAGTTGCAGAGGGCGGAGAGTGGAAGCAGGCAGATTTAGAAAGAGGCTGTTAAAATAGTCCAGCTTAGAGAGGACCAGAGCTCGTGAGACAGTGAGCTTTTGGCGGTTGCAGAAGTCGGCCGGGGCAGGAGCCATGGAGTCGATGTGGTCCCTGATAGTTTTGGAGGAACAGGGGTGAACCTGTGTGTTGAATGCTCCCCTTATCTCCCCCCATGGTCGCCTGTGTGTGGAATGTTTCCCCCCACCTAGCTGAATGTTTCATGTCTGTGCCACCTTTATTGACTCTCTGCATTGTTTGCTGCTGCCGCCCTTCAAATTGTGGCTCTGCATCACATCGGTGCACACATATACTGACTCTCTGCATTGTATGCTGCTGCCCTTCAAGTTGGAGCGTGCATCATGTCTGTGCACACGTATATTGCCTCTCTGCATTGTATGCTGATGCCACCCTGCAAAGGGAGGCGGGCTAACCGGATTTCTTTGCTAGGCAATTATGTAGCCAAGATTTTTCACAAGCACTTATGTAACTAAGTAAGCCTTCTTAACAGCGCTGCGATGCCTGCCAGTTGTGCTCTTTACAAATCCAAATAAATAAATGAACTGCGTGGTTGAAGGGCTTTCATGCTGCCTGTTGGCTCTTTACTCAGAAGCAATAGGAGAGCAGGTCCCTCCAGCCCTCCTCCTGTTTCTGAGTATAGAGGCAACTTGCAGCAGAGCAGACCTTTCACTCAAGGAGCCCGTTGTTCTTAACCACGCTGCATCTGAGAGCTGGGGCACACTGGTGTCACACCATTGGTGCGCAAAGGCCCTCCTTTTGTTTGAAATGAAGGCTGGGCGCACCAAAGGTAATAATGTCAGCGCGCCACAGCTCCCGTGCTTTCACGTGCCCCCCCTTAGGTGAGGGGCTCTCGTTGCGGGTGTCACTTAGGCCACACCTCCTAACAAGAACCACCTCTCGATTTAGCATCCCACATAAAGCACTAGGTGTGTGTCTCTGAGTGTGCGTATAGTCCGGGCCGAATGGTTAGGAGAGACGGTTTAGGAATAAAGGGTGGTGTGTTAAGAGTAATTGGTGTTTCCAGATCTGGTGGCGAAGAGTTGACAGTTTAGACTTCTGAAATAGTGCATTTCAAGCTTCTGGTGTACACCATATACCAGTCTAAATCCTTCAGCAACTAAGTAAACCTGAAGTGGGCCCACTCACATAATCGGCACTGATTGAATCAGCTCCACTTCCCTTGAACACCTCTTTGACACACTTTCAAGCTGATCCCTGCCAAAGCAGAACATCATGGCAAGCACCACATGCATCGCTGCCGTGCAGCCACGACCCACTAAAGCAAGCATTGGCAATGCCAACAGTGTGGGCTTTTGTGTACGCATCGGAAAGAGACACGCCAGGCACAACAGTAGTGGCATTATCTACCCAGCGTGGTGGCAGCTATAGAATGCTGTCAGTACCTGGGCATCTAATAGCAGTGCCTGGCAAATGCCTAATTTTTCTACACAAGCTAAAACTGCTGGCTTTGTCAATGTGTTTTTAACAGGACTTCAGTGCAGGACACGCAAATTGCTTATAAATCGAGTGGCTGAAGTCAAACCTGGTGGCCATTTTTATACCACCAGTTGCGCGTTTACAGCTCCAATTAAGTTGTACACTTTCAGAAGGCTGCTTTGTGAAAACACCGGCGGCAGGCACTTTGAGTGCAACGTTTGATGGTAAGGATTAAATAAAGTGAGCTCAAAGAGTTCCCATGAGGCAGGGGGGTGGGCATGGAGGCACAGGAACTGGGTGGGAATGGCTATAGGTAGTCAAAGGGTGGGCGAATAACCAAACATCTCAAATGCCATTTTTCCCCATCTGAACTCTAATACAATAGTTTAGGCGGATAGGTGTGGCTAGCGACACCTAATAACCCAAACCAAAGAATTATAAGGTAGCAGAAAAGCCAAGCTTTTCATATTTACATGAATTCCTTCTATGTTTCAAGTTTTGATTTTCAAGTGTCTGAACTGGCGGCCCCCCATATCTCTGGAAAAGGTACGAGTAATGGCATTGAGGCACATTGATTGCTTATCTGCACCCCCCCCCCAAAGCCCCCCCGCCACCGAGGTCACCTATTGGATCAGAGCAGAAACGCTGCCGCAGGTTCTCCTCCATTAGGGACCCTTATTCGAGACCTGGAGCGGGGCCAGGTAGCTCCGCCCCGGCACGCCTTCGCCTTTAATAGGCGTGGCTTGATGGTTGACACACTTTTGTATTTGCAACCACTTCAGAGTTCTAAGCAAACCTATTTAAAGGCCATTATTCATTAGAATGGTTAGGTTTATAATGACAGGGCACAATTACTCATATAGTTTGTCTTTGAAAGTTTCATTAATGGGACGGAGTCACCGGAAATAAGCCAATTACATTATAATTATCCCACAACTGAACGTGACAAGCTGAGTAAACTGGGAGTGAAAGTGACAGGGAGGGGAGGGCGTGGAACGTTCCGGAATACACTGCGCAGGTCAGCGGGTTGCTAGGGCAATCAGAGGATACACCCAGTGACCTTTGCCCTGTCTTCTCAGACTGCCGCAAAATGCCGTCTAATGAATCCGTGGCATAGCACACAATTAATGAGGCCAACTCTGGAGCCCTCCTGATTTTGGCCGGAGACTCGCAAGTTTTATGTCAAAAATGTTGCTATTTTTTATTTTCTCCCTCCTAAATTATCTCCATAGCGCTGACATCCCGCATCAGAGGCCCGCCCCTACAAACACCACAGTCATCCACCCATTGT
Organism: Ambystoma mexicanum; assembly: GCF_040938575.1. Taxonomy (NCBI): domain Eukaryota; kingdom Metazoa; phylum Chordata; class Amphibia; order Caudata; family Ambystomatidae; genus Ambystoma; species Ambystoma mexicanum. Next base: position 1,476,861,348 of record NC_090934.1, read on the forward strand.
GACAACATTCCATTCTCCCCCACCCCCGATCCCTAAATAAGAGGCAGGACCAGCAGGCTGAGTGGAAGTTGAAATTGCCACAGCAATCTTTATTGAAACGTACATAAAGTCAGGAGTTATTTTACAGGTGTTCCGTTTCACAGCCACGCCTCAGGATTCTGCGCTGAGCATGGCATCCTGAACCCCCCCTCCCCTTAAGGTCCAGGGGACCCTGTTTGGGGCCTGTCCCTCCCTAGTCGTCCCTCTCTACCGCTGGGAATTTCTTGACTTTTTTTAACCCTTTACTTTGTCACTTGACTTTCCCATGGCTTTGCCACTTTCCCACTTTACTTATCACTTGACGTACTCACTACAGGAACTTACTTTTCCCATTTCCCTTCCCATACTGATCTTAGATTCCCCACACTGGTTCTCCTGTCCCCCTCGGGTCCTTCCCTTTTATCTTTGTGACCTTTCCTTCCCTTTCCTCAACCCAATGCTGTGCAAACCTCTCTGCCCTTCAACGCTGTCCCCCAAATGCGCGTATTGCTCAGCTCCATCCCTTTTTCCCCATTCCTTCCCCTACCATGGCCAACCCATATTGCTACCTTCCCCGGCTCCCGTTAGCCATTATCTTCCCCATCTACATGCCCTTCCCAGTTCCTAACGTTCCTGCCCTCTCCTTCCCAAACCCTGCTCCTCTTTGGCCGGTTCCCCATCCTTTGCATTCCCACTTCTCCATGATTACTTGCTGATCCCTTCCATTCCCCAATTCCTTCCTACCCCACCCTTTCCGTCCCTCTTCCCAGATCCCAATCCCCATGTCCCCCATACCCCCAATCTCAGATTCCTCATTGTTTCCCAGAACCCCGCTTTCCCCTAACTCCCTCTGTTCATCTCCCTCCCCTTGTTGCAGATTTGCAGTTTTCTATCATTCTCCGTTGATACACTCCACAACCCCCCCCCACCCGCGGTTGGGGTTGGAAGGTCTTCCAAGCCCCCTTGCCTTCCCCTTTCCATGGGCTCTCCCCTGAGTCTGAATCTCCTGCGTGCCGTTCTTTCTAAGCTGATGGCTGCGCGGTCCGCTTGTGGTATCCGCCAGTGCTTCCTGATGGGAACACCGTGTAACATCTGCTGGGCAAATCTGAAAGAAAAACCTATCATACTGCCCCCACCAAACAAAGAGGGCGGGCGCGCGGGTGTCACAAACCAAGATTGGACCCACTAGGACTCCTACGCGCAAGCCGCCCTTATAAGGCCCCACCGAGAGCCGTCTGCCACGGCGCGTGAGCCTTTCAATCCCAACGCAATTCAAGCGAGAAATTGAGTTTTCCTTTTCCTCTCTGGCGCAGGCGCTGCAAAATGTTGGCTTATATGTGAGGGCCCCTGGGTTTCCCAGCACCTCTTTGCATCTATATGCCTGGGAGGGGGGGCAGTTAGTAGCAGGGGTCCCCCTTGAAGCAAGCACTGCCGGGGTGTCAGCTACGCCCCTGTCAAGCCTCCTGCTTCCGCACCGCAGGAGCCCCGCACACTGCTCTCAGGGGACACAGTGGCACGGCTTTCTCCAGCCCGGAGAACTAGCGGATGGCCCTGGCAGGGGCAGCTGGCACAGCTCACCTCTAACGCTAGGCGTGGGCTGCAGATGCAGGACCGGAAGTAGCAGAGCCGTCTCGCGCGGCGCATTGTGGGAAGCCTGAGCAGTCGGGTTGGCCTTCATAGGTCGATTCTCCTGCTGCTGGCTCCATCGTGCCCCCTCGCTCAGGGTGCCGGGCCCTCTGGCTGAAGGTGCAGCTCAGTGACACAGGGGATAGGTCTCTCAGTAAAACACACACAGGCGCTGCAGAAACAACCGTGCATCAGAATCTGTAGAGTAGGAAAGGACCTCTGACCAGGCATGCGACTCGATTCATTGAATTTTCTGCACGGTTCAAAGTGGCTTTGCACTGCCGTCACAAACCCTGATTCATGGAGCTGTCCAAAGTGTATTTTTGCAGTGCAAAATCTGTGCAAACTTTATTATGTACTGCAGAAATGACTTTGCACTGAAAAAATACACTTTGCATAGTTGCATTAATCAGGGTTTGTGTTCAGTGCAAAGTCACTTTTCAGTAGTGCAAAGTCTCTTTGAACCGTGCATAAAATCCCATGAAGAGGGCCCTGTGTCTGCCTTAAGGAATCCTTGTCTGGTTCCTTTGCAAGACAGAAACAGCACCTCGCCCATCCTTCCTCCAACCCCAGTCGTTTCCCCAATTCCAGGCAAATCATTACATGGCTGCTCGGCCAATCATGAGTCCTGAATCCTCGTGGCCACGTGACCCCAGCGCTGACTGCTGTACACTGGCTCCCTGGCCTTCCAAGCCTGCTCATGGGGGTGTCCTTCTCTGTTGAGGGCACAGAAGTGGCAGGGGGAAGCGAAGCAGGACCACCTGGCAATGCTCGTAGTTGGGTCGATGGTGCGGCCTGTCAGTGGCTCCTGGTTGCCTATCCTTGTCCTTCCTATTGAGAGCATCGTTGGCTTGTCTTCTGTTTATTACATGCTGGTGCCGTGTGGCAAAGGTGACCCCCTTGAAGCTGGCTGGACTCTTCTCTTGCCTATGCCATGAAACAAATCAGGGGTACGGGCCTGGTCCACTTGTTTTGGCTGTCCCGCTGCTCTCCTTACAGTGCCTGATCTCCCCCCTGCAATCGGCCTATTCAGGGGGCCTGGTTTTCTATCTTCGTGCCAATGGTCAGACTGCGCACGGTCATCGAGCGTAACCGCGAGATTTCAAATGCGCGGCCTGAAGGGGTGGGGCCGCCCGCTGCCTCTTCTGCTAGGCGGGTTCCTCCTTGAAATGAGATGGTTCTCCTGTGACATTGGTTTCAACTTCCAGTGCCTGTTTACCCATAAACCAGATGATGAACTTAAGACACAGAAAAACCTGCCAGGGCAGTGGTGAGTATCTGTGAGCATCCGGGTTCCAATGTGTTCTGCGTGTGTTGACCTATTGTTCCCACCAGCGGGACACCTCTGCCAGGATTGGGAAATGGATCCATAACATTAACATTGTGCATTTGCTCTGCAGCCTGGCTGGTAGACTTGGCAGAGAAGGGCGCAGGCCACTGAGAAGGGCTGGGTGGAATCAGGGTTATCCGTCACTGTGCACCTCCGGGCATATTGGTAGCACTAGTGCGCTGTCAGATTAGGAACCCAGGATGACTGGCCCTTCTTCACGGCTTTTGCTAGGCCAGTCCTCTTGCCTTTGGGTGGTACTGTGAGAAACCTGACCCATGATGGTGACTTGGGTGGCAAGGCCTGGGTGCCCATTGAATGACAGAACATGGCCGCAGGTGATAGGTGGACTAGGTCCTGAAAAGCCTGTCACTAGTCTGTGCGTAGCCTGAACACAATGCACGTGGGCTGTTCCCTCAACGCTGTGCCTAGAAGCTCGGGCCTGTGTATTGAGCGTGGATCGGCGCTTTCTAGTTCTCTGCGCGATCCACGGGGAGGAATTCAAGCAGGTGACGTCCCAAACAGCAAGTCTCCCTGCTCATGACCCATTCAGAGATTGCCCTGAACAGTGCAGAGCAGGAGTGTCTACTGACACCCCCAAAGCGGCCACATGGATTAGTGCACCCGTCGCTCTTGCGCTGCCCATCAAACCAAACAGGTGTGAGCTTCTGGGACACTGGCTTGGGGTGCAGTGATGGAAACCCCAGCCCATGTCTGGCTGCAACGTCACTATCACTGCCAAGGTGGCTACTCTTCTGGGGGGTCTGGCGGGTTAGGGAGGATTAGCCTTAGCCTTAAATGTTACCCGAGTGACGTCATCGTTGGAGGGCACGTATTTTCTGGTCCCCTGCCCTCAACGTTTCAGTGCATGTGGCTGAAAAGGCATCTTTTGCACTGCCCAGCTCTCGAGGCAGAGGTGAGGTGCACGTGCCAAAGAGAGCCCTTTGCTACACACACCCCCCATTCCAAGACTACTCACGGAAACAGAGAGGGAGCCAGGAAGGACGGTGGTGACGTAGCATGTTGCCAGCCCCACCTCCAGTGGTCAGTGCTGATCTCCCTCGAGCCTTCCCTCTGAGCCCACATCTCTGTTCTCAGCCCCCCTTCTTCACACGCACCCGGCCCTGCCCTGCTGCCACTTCTCCTGGTGCCTGGGTAAACATGTGAAGGCCCGGCCCGTTCCAAGTTTGAGTTCTGTGGGCAGCGGCTCAAGCTCCAACAAGAGAAACCATGTACCCAGTGCTTTAAGTGGGATGAGAAATCGGGGCGGGCACTAAAGCCACGTGATGCAATATTGGGGGGCGGGGCCTAAATAGAGTCTCCTCTTCCTCAAATCCTAAGTAGCCAATAAAACGTTTAAAGAGAAGTAGCCTGGGTAATTAAAGGAGTGGCCTAACAGAGCCAATCCAGTTTACATATGGGCAAAGAAAAGGCAAATATTCTGGTTTTAAAGATGTACTTAAATATGCTTAATATGTTTACAAAAAAAATGTGACCAAAATAAACACATTCAAATACGAAACAGAACACCAACTCAAAAGGGGTCAGTACACCATGAAATCCCACAATTCTTCTGAAAAAAAACATTATGTGTACATAATAATTAAAAATACTTTAAACAATGTGTGGTAAAAATCAAACAATGCATTATTTTTTAAGTTCATGTTTGAAAAGTACCTGATTTCATTTTTTTGTTAACTGATGTTGCATTCTAAACATTATTGGAGGGGACAGCTACTGGCAAACAGCAGTATTGCCACTCATAACGTTAAGGAAATGTGGCGAGGGAGGTCAGTTCGGAGAGCCCTGGCTCAAGCACAATATTTGGATACTGCCAGGGCTGAGCCCTGGCTAGCCCTGGCCCACTTAAAGCCCTGACTGTAGCAATTTCCTCTTGCTGTACTTATTTATCATCACACAAAGTACAGGTTTTGAGAGCTTTTAATGGACTAACTGCGGATAGTATGCAGAGATGAAAAGAAATATTAGCTTTCAAAGTCTCGCAGACTTTATTAGTTTGTTCACTCTGCGCCATCTCTGGGACTTCGAACGCTGTTTTGTTCCATCTTTGGTCAAATAAAAGGTATCAAAACCTGCATCTTGTGTGATTTTAAAAATGGACTAGCACAGCATCGAACTTTTCTTTACACATACTTATCAAAAGAATAGAAGCCCCCCTTTCCCAGTAAAAAATCACAAAAAAAATGACCCCAATTTAATTGGAGATGTAATCAAAAAAGTAAGATAGAAAACGGACTTGCTCTATTGAGTGTAGCAGCAAGGCTGGCAGTGCACGGTCTCTCGCAAGCTACCTACCGGGGGCGCTCTCGGCATCAGACGCTATCACAGAATAGTTTTCCAGGCGAAAGTTTTCCAAGATATGAAAAACTATCCCTAGTCCATTCCGAATCCTTTCCTAGCCCCCTCAGACGAGGCAACCCCATGGGTCCTAAATGCCACTCTGCCTTTGACTGAGCATGAAAGTAACTGCATGCAAACAATTTCCTTATGCACAAGACTGAAATGTACTGACTGTACCATATTCTTAAGCACACGCGCCCAAATGCCCAAGGGTTAGATGAGCTCTATAAATACAATAAATAAATAAATAAGGTGTAAACTCCAGTAAGTTTGATCTTTTTTGCCACATAAACCCATTTTAAAATAGAATCATGATTCCTGGAATGCAGTGGAATGTTGCAGTGGTAGCTTATGACAGAGTGGGCTTGCCGATTGCCCCACACTGTCTAGTGCTGCCCAGCACCCAGGAAGTGGGGCAATATCCTGCGTGTGGGTGCCGCCTACACTCGTCAAGTCATGTATTCAGGGTGACGCTACTCTTCGTTGTGCGGTCACACTGCTCTTCCGGGTGCTATGGACATGGGGTAGGCTCCGCACCCCCCCCCCCCCCCGCATGTTCTTATTTCTCGCACAAATGCTGCCCCCATTTCAGTCTACTAGGATTTTTAAATAGAAATAACCTGTGTGGTACATTTTGAACATATATGACAGAATTAATAGAACACCAAAATCTCCTGCATGATACAGTCAGTGCCCCCCTCCCCCCACCTCACTCAGAGCTGACAGTAGTTTGCAAAGCGGTTGTGTGGCCTCACTCTTCTCCAGTCTGACAGGCAGATTTGTGGTGTCTTCTATGAGTCTCTGCTGAGAAAATAGAAAAGTCGACCGTGAAAAATAAGTTTTTGGGTGCCCATTCCCCCCTCAGGTCCAGGCGGTGTGCCGCGTGCATGGTCCAGTTTACCAGTGGTCTTTCAGGACATGAATGGTGTGACTGAACAGGAAGGGATTGTGCCCCTTTCTGAGGCGCTGCTCAATGGGCCGGTTCTTGCCGGGGCCGAGATCCGGCATCAGATGCCCCCCCGGACCTCAGACCCGGTCTGCCTCAGCCCTGAAAAGGCTTTAGCGAGGCCCCAGCTCGCAGAAGGAAGATGGGGGCTCCGCGCTCTGTCCTCCTTTCCCCAGCCGTCATTGGCGTGTGTGCAGGTCATATTTGCCCAACCTGTTTTCTTTCTGCATTGACATTGTCACCTCCAGAACTATGGGTTAGTTCCCTCCTTCTGGACTCACTCCTACGACCTTTGACTAGCACTGTTCTTTCTGCTCGTTTCTCCCATGTTGTCATCCTGATGCGCAGTGCTTCTTAAAACCCTTTGCTAACATCTGAATCCCTGATTGGAAAGTCAAATTTTGCTGTTTTTGCTTTTTGCTAGAAAGTCAAATACTGCTGCCCATTGCTAAATTCTCTGTATTTTTCTTGTATACTGTTCCTTCTCTGTAACTTGCCAGCCCAGTGACCTCACCACTCTCTTTCATCCCACACTTACCTGCCTTACCCCCCCCAGTATCTCCATCCTCTCCTCGCTTCCAACCCCATGGCGCTCTCTGTTTCTCCGATCTTTTCCAACTGCTTCTCCATTGACTATCCTTCCCTTCTCACTAAGTCTGCTGGGAAGAAGTTCAAAAAGGATATCTTGGCCTCTAACCCTGGTCTTCCTATCGCCGACACCTACTCCAATGCTTCCACCAGAAAGACCCTTACCGACATCCTCCTTGTCGTTCCTTCGCCAGATCTATGGACTTCTCATATGGTCTCTGTGCTCTGCCCTATCTCCTCCTCTCCCATTAATGGTGGCACTCGCTGGGAAGTTCCCATGGCTTCCTTCGACTCCTCTACAGTCATCATTAATGTCTACCATAATGGCACTGTCATGGTCCAAGGCCCTCAGGCCAATCTCCTCTTTGATAGGTGCTTCGTTCGCCTCATCAATTTTCTCTCATCTCCTGCTGTCCCCTCCTCTCCCCCCTTGGCTACTTTGCCCTCTCTCTCCGCCCCCTCGTCTGCCGCTCCTAGGGCTCTTTCTCCTCTGCAGGGCGTACCTCTGATCTGTACCCCTCCTTGGAAGGTCTTTAAGGCTGGCAACCTTCTTCACCTTGCCACTCTCAACTCTCGCTCTGCCGTCAAACACTCCTCTGACATCTGCCACCTCCTTGAAGAACTGGACCTTGATGTCCTTGGTCTTACTGAGACATGGTTCACGGCCAGCTCTGTCACAAGCTTTGACACTTTCCTCCCTGATGGCTACAAGATCCTCTCAGCACCCAGATCCTACCGGTCCGGTGGGGTGGGGGGGGGGTCGCCCTGATCTTTCCTGAGTGGATTCCTGCCTCTCTCATTCCCACTCAGACCTACTCCTCTTTGCAATCCCTTGCCTGTAAGCTCTTTCTCTCTCCTACCCATTCTCTTACTGTGGCTACCATCTGCCGGCCTCCTGGTCAGATCACCTCATTTCTCTCTGAGTGGGCAGACCTCTCCTCCTCCCTCCTGGCCTCTACCACTCAACTCCTTCTCCTCTGTGACCTTAATATACATTTAGACTCTCCTTGCTCCTCCTCTGTACTCTTCTGTGACCTCTGCGACTCCCTCTCCCTGTCCATCCTCCCTTCTGGCCCTACTCACTCTGCAAGGCACACCTCTGACCACTCCACTCTCCTGGAGCGATCACTCCCTCCTCTCCTCTCACCTCTCCCTCACTTCCTCCCAACCCAGGCCTACAAGCTTACCCCAATACTGCCACCTACCTTCTGGGACATCCAGCTCATGAAGCGTGTGTCATTGGAGGTTTTCGCCACCACCTTCTCTCCTCCTCCCCCCCTGCACCTCCTCCACCTCTGGCTGTCTCACATCCTGACACAGCCCTGTCTCTGCTCTACTCTTCAATTTCTGATAATCCTGATACTCTTGCCGCCGTCCTGAGGATCCCTTTGAAGTCCAAAGCCAAGTGCAATTCCTGGTATGACTTCGACCTAGCTACACTTAAACCTAAGTGTAGGGTAGCTGAGAGGAAATGGAGGGCTTCTTGTTCGTCCTCTGACAAACTGGCCTGCCGCCTGCTCCAAAGGCAATACCGACTCTCTGTCCTCACCAAGAAGAGAGTCCACAATGAAGCTCGTGTCTCTGCGGCATCTAACAACCCGGCCAAACTCTTTAAAATCTGCAAGGAGCTGGCCAACCCTGCTGCAGTCTCTACCCCTCCTGTTGCCTCCCAGGCTCTTAGCAATGCCATTGCCTCTCACTTTATCTAAAAAATCCAGGACATCCTGTCCACCCTCTCGACCCTACCCTCCTCTCCTCTCTCCGTCTGTGCTTACTGACCCTCCTTCAGCCACCCCCCCACCAGGGGTGTCGCTAGATCTGGAAAAGATCCGGGGCTATGCTCATTTTGGGACTGTCGGACTGGGGGCTAGCTTGCCTTTTTGATTGTAACCCCTGAGCTTCTATCCGGGGCTACAACCAAAAGACCTGGGGCTATAGCCCCACCAGCCCCCCCATAGCAACACCTCTGCCCCTCACCCTCCTTCTCGTCCTTTCCTCTTTTCTCCCCTGATGGGGTCGCCAGACAAGTCCACTCTATGAAAGCCTCATCGAAACAGGTTCATCCCTGTTCCTCTAAAACCATCAAGGACCACATTGACACCCTTGCTCCGGCACTTGCTGATTTTTGCAACCACTCCTTTGCCTCAGGATCTTTCCCCTCTGAAGTCTCAAGAAACCCACAGCTGATCCTTCCTGTCTGGCTAACTATCACCCAATTTCCAATACTACCTTTCTGGGCAAACTCCTGGAAAAGTTGGCCATCTCTCAGCTTAACCTTCATTCCAATTCTGTTGGCTGTCTCCATGACCACCAGTCTGGCTTCAGAGCCGCCAGCAGCACGGAAACTGCTCTCCTAAACATCCGTGAAGATCTGCTCACCAACCTTGACTCTAACATTCTCTCTGTCCTCATCCTTCTCGATCTCTCTTCTGCCTTCGACACGGTCAACCATACCATCCTGCTCAACCATCTCCGTTATAACCTGGGTATCACTGATCAGGCTCTGGCCTGGCTGACCTCTTTCCTCTCTGATCGACCCTCTCAGGTCCAACTTGGGTCCTTCCTATCATCTATCTTCCTCGCTACCTGTGGTGTTCCCCAGAGGTCTAACTTCTTGCCCTGGATTTTCAACCAATACCTGGCAACTCTCGCCCAATGCATTGCCATTTTCTGCTCAAATTTCCAGTGCTACAGTGATGACACTCAACTCATTTTCAGGCTGACCTCGGCCACCTCCTCTCCCTCTCTCATCTCTGATTGGCTAACTGCCATTCAAGATTGGTGTGCCGCCAAGATCTTTGTCTGAATGCCAGCAAGACAGAGATCCTCCTTATTGGCACACCTTCACCATCCTTTCCCCTCACCCTCTGGCGGGCCTCCCTTGGCCCTTCTCCTATCCCCACCTGTGAGGCAAAGAACCTTGGGGTCATCTTTGACTCCACACTTTCCTTCTCCGCCCCTATCTCTGAGGTCTCTAAATAGTCAAACTTCCTACTGCACCTCCTCAGAGGTACTCTGCCTTTCCTCTCCTTCCCCCAGAAGCTCATGGTCTCCCAAGCTCTGGTTCTCTCTAGGGTGGACTATTGTAACAGCCTCTTTCTAAATCTACCTGCCTCTACTCTCCACCCTCTGTGACTAATCCAGAAAAGGACTGCAAGACTTGTCCTTGGCCTCAAGCCCTGGGATCGTATCTCTCTAGCTCTGAAATTTCTCCATTGGCTCCCAGTGGATACAAGAATTAACTTCAAAACCCTCTGCATTTTCCATATGGGTTTCTGGGGCCTGGTTCCAAAATACCTTCAGCTAGCCCTCTGCAAATACCTCCTCTTTCGAGCTCTTCGCTCCTCTACCTCTAACTCCCTCAAGGTCAGTCGTTTTTCAAAGAAACGGCTGGGGTAGATCTCTGTCTTTGGCTGGGGCCTCCTTCTGGAACAGCCTCTCTGCCACTCTAAAACTTGAGAAGAACCATTTCTGGTACTGGAAGCACCTCAAGACCTTCCTCTTTGCTTCTGCCTTCGCTCCCCCTCTCCCCTGCTGATCTGTTCTCTCTTGGCACCATGCACCTGGCCACCCTCTGTCCTCCGGACCCAGGTACCTGCTCACCCTGCCACCCTCCCACACTGCCTCCCGGCCACCCCTTGCACTGGGGTCTGTATCTGTACACATACGGCCCCCCCTTTTCTTCCTGCACTTATCAGACCTACCCTGTCTGCTGCATTAAACCCAGCACTTGCCAATTGCTGGCTGCATTACCACTGTTTGTTGCCTCTATTATTTATTTATTTATTATTATTTAGCTATTTCTCCTTTGCTCTGCACTTTCCACTTTTCCCCCTCTCACATGCACTTGCGTGTTCTCAATGTCACTAGGCCTAGTAAGATCGCTGTTTTGTCCCCTCCCTTGCCTTGTCGCGCTCTGAGACACTTGTGTACGAGCGCGATAGAAATAACATATCAATATCTTCTGACCCGAAAGTAACACCATGGGAATTAATGGGCCATGACTGTCACTGGGGTGGGGCCATCACTGTTAAAAGCAGACTTTCTCAGAGACGTCATTTTACCAAAATGTCAGGTAACGGAAATGACATCACACAAACCTTGACCTCTTATGACATCACAGGAAGTGATGTCATTTGACCCCACCCTGAAGTGACATCACAGGAAGTGATGGAACACGACCTTTCACCACTTTACAAAACAGATAGTGGCATCACATAGCATTGTTCCTCAGTACAGTATGAAAAATATGATCACAATATCACTGTAATGTAATATACCTTTCATACAAGAATGGATCCCCATATGTATGGTTAATATCAGCATGTATAAGCCCATATTGCCAAATTACTGTGAATGCAAGCAGACGCCTAAGGCCACATGATAATGATGTGTTATTATATAGCACTTACACTTAATGCTTCATGTAGAACTAACATACATACAATATCACCCAACCTGTGTTGGTACTCATTTATCGATCTCAGAAGGATGAAAGGCTGAGTTACCTTTGCAGGGATTCAAACCTGCAGCTCAACCCACTGAGCTATCTTAGCGGCTATAGTAAAACAAGCAAATACATGTCTGAATGTTCTCAAATTCAGAAAGTAAATTACACTCTGTAGTGGATACCATGAAACTGGTAACTGAGATTGAACAGCAGGCCAGTTCATCTGCAGGTCTAGTGCAAAGTTGGCCACATGTCAAGCCTGCATGGATCTACTTTTCAGGCTTCAGATGTTGGCAAAATACATATCATTGGGAGGGTTCATAACAGCATTAAATAATTTAGAGTAGCGGGGGGAAAGCAGCGCACTCCCACGGCATCCCGTACTCTGGGCACTCATTACCTCATACATACAAACATCCTGAACAGCATGCCAGGGAGACAGGAAAGATAAGACACATTACACAACAAAGCATGGATTGTGGCACAATGAAATCAAGGGCCACTTGTGTGCTATGGTCAAACATTTCTACACTCTACACAAGCTTTTAGGCACGAGGAGTGTGTCAAGTGACCAAGGATACTGAGATGGAATGTCTTGTGATGATTGTAACAGAGACAACTACAGTAAAAAACATGATATAACTGCAACTTGCGAAAAACAAAATCCATAGTCTAAAATGGATGCTTATTCTATGATAAATGCTTTTATCTGCATTGTGAATTTGAGGTGTTTTAGAACAGAGTAAATCAGTGACCCCCCCCCCCCCCCGAAGTGTGCTTGAAACAAACCTTTAATGAGTCTAGTAATTATTGTGCAAAATTCCATAAAGACAAATGATGTGTTATTCCTAGTCTTTCTTATTTAGGGTCACTGCTCAAAGTGTTACACATGTGGAACTCCCTATTTTCCTTAAGACGCCTGAACAAGAAAGCCACTCACTCCAGAAACAAAGAGGCACGTGGCACTGGCCAAAGAGTAGGCGTTTCCCCTTGAAAAAAGCTGTAGCAAGGGAGAGCACAGCGGTAGCCAGGGAGAGCACAGGTGTAGCCACGGAGACCACAGGGGTAGCCACGGAGACCACAGGGGTAGCAAGGGAGATCACAGGGGTAGCCATGGAGACCACAGGGGTAGCCAGGGAGAGTACAGGGGTAGCCAGGGAGAGTACAGGGGTAGCCAGGGAGAGTACAGGGGTAGCCAGGGAGAGCACAGCTGTAGCCAGGGAGAGCACAGGTGTAGCCACGGAGACCACAGGGGTAGCCACGGAGACCACAGGGGTAGCAAGGGAGATCACAGGGGTAGCCATGGAGACCACAGGGGTAGCCAGGGAGAGTACAGGGGTAGCCAGGGAGAGTACAGGGGTAGCCAGGGAGAGCACAGCGGTAGCCAGGGAGAGCACAGGTGTAGCCACGGAGACCACAGGGGTAGCCACGGAGACCACAGGGGTAGCAAGGGAGATCACAGGGGTAGCCAAGGAGACCACAGGGGTAGCCAGGGAGAGTACAGGGGTAGCCAGGGAGAGCACAGGTGTAGCCAGGGAGACCACAGGGGTAGCCAGACCACAGTGGCACTGGCCAAAGAGTAGGCGTTTCCCCTTGAAAAAAGCTGTAGCAAGGGAGAGCACAGGTGTAGCCAGGGAGAGTACAGGGGTAGCCAGGGAGAGTACAGGGGTAGCCAGGGAGAGCACAGGTGTAGCCAGGGAGAGAACAGGTGTAGCCAGGGAGAGCACAGGTGTAGCCAGGGAGACCACAGGGGTAGCCAGACCACAGTGGCACTGGCCAAAGAGTAGGCGTTTCCCCTTGAAAAAAGCTGTAGCAAGGGAGAGCACAGGTGTAGCCGGGGAGAGCACAGATGTAGCCAGGGAGAGCACATGTGTAGCCACGGAGACCACAGGGGTAGCAAGGGAGATCACAGGGGTAGCCATGGAGACCACAGGGGTAGCCAATGAAAGTACAGGTATAGCCACGGAGACCACAGGGGCAGCAAGGGAGATCACAGGGGTAGCCATGGAGACCACAGGGGTAGCCAATGAAAGTACAGGTATAGCCAGGGAGAGTACAGGGGTAGCCAGGGAGAGTACAGGGGTAGCCAGGGAGAGTACAGGGGTAGCCAGGGAGAGCACAGGTGTAGCCAGGGAGAGAACAGGTGTAGCCAGGGAGAGCACAGGTGTAGCCAGGGAGACCACAGGGGTAGCCAGACCACAGTGGTCGCAGCTGCAACCCCTAGGTCCCCCAAATGACATCCCTGGGCTTTCCACATGCTGGGCACACTAGTGTTTTCCAAATGTGCATCTAATAATCTTATACTTTCATAGAAAAAAAAGGTATTTCCAAACTCAAAAATGCTGCTGAAACTTGCACTCACTAGTTCTAATGTATTATTTGTTTCATTTTATTGGATATTTACAAGGTGCGTTTCAAAGTACCACTAGGCAAAGGGTAAGGGAACAAGGGAACAAAGAAACAATGAAATGTGGTAATGAATAAATTGAAAGTAAAGCGGCCCTACTAAGCCTTGCGGCATCAGAACGTGAAGGTGCTTTGAAACGTGTTTCTGTTTCTCGGACTACCACACAAATACCCTGTAATTTCTGTACCCCTTCCTTTGTGTTTTATCACAGGCTATATTTATAAAGATGTTATGTTTGTCAAACTGCTTAATCACAAATAAATGCTTCTGTTGTGCTGTCAGCAGTTATTAGGATATTAAACTGTGGATTCATGGGTGCTTTTGATTTTCACTACAGGGGCAGAAATACCCCCACAACTGCCCTGAAAATTAGCAAGCGACGAGCCCAACCCATCCCCGGCCAAACACATTTTATAGCACTTGTTTTTTTTTATAAGGAATTGCAAAAAGTCATACGATTCACAAGCAGTTTTTAATATATAATATCTCAGAAATGGTCTCTCAACCAGCTGAGCTACCCTGGTAACCTTCTACTGTAGAGCGGGTCTATGGATCCCTTAATGTACTCAAAATCACTGCATTGCCAACAGTATTTTGGGTGCACCACTGACATGGAAGTGATTTAAAGTGGAAGTGATGGACAGTGAGGAGTTTGCAAAAAAGGCACCATGAAAGAAAGTGCCCCATTTTTGAAACGATTATTTGGAACGTTTCCTTTGAGTGGAGTTCAAATGCCAACTCTGCCGCCTCGGAACTTCACCCCCTCCTCCCTGCAAGCTCTGCCCCACTCTGGCCCTTGTGGGATCCCCCTTTCCATTTTTTCCATTTTCACCACTGCCTATCTTGGACACCAGGGAAGAGCAGGCGAACGTGGTTGCGATGTGGTCTGAGGAGGATGTAGAGCTGATGCTTTGTCCGTGGCTCTTTGGTGGCAGCTCAGGGCCACATCAATATCCTTGGCGGGAACACTCAGACCTCCCAGAATGCACCATTAAAGTTGCCATTTCGGGGAGTAAAGCTGTTTGGGGAAACGCGGGTTGAAAATGGACATACGATTTTCAAAGTCGAGAAGCAGACTGGCAGTCTCAGGGGTAGATAAAAGGGGTCCCCCAAGTCCAGAGTGTTGGCATTCCATCCCCAAGCGTGTCCCTGCTTTGCGTCATCAACGTTCTGTGCCAGGTCTAGGGGTAGTCCCCTACCGCCATGGTCTCTGCCATATTTAGAGCATGGTCGCGGGCCAATCAAAAGTCTGGGTTGTCATGGAGAAAAAGGAGACGCACCAATCAGAATGGGCCTGTCTTCCTGAGCGAGGCCTGGGTCTTCTCTGTGTACAGAGCCCGAGTGGGATCTGTAACAATCCTATTCCCGACAGTGCGGCCTATGGCAATGTCCGCAGCACGATGCATGAAAAATAACAGCACACTGTCTACACACTCACAAAAGGGCCCGCTGAACAGTAGTGCAAGAGTTCTTCCACCAGGGAACGCAGCATAATGTGTGCTGTTGAGCCCAGCAGGCGTGCTGGGCGGCCTATTCTTATAGTATCTGCCGTCCCCATAGTCTCATCCCTGTAGGGAATGTGGGGAGAGGCTGATAACATGATCCTGACTGCAGCCTGGTGCAGAGTGACGGGTGCCCCTGCTCAGCCCACTGCTAAGGACTAGTGTCTCTCCCTCTCCTCCTCGTGGCCAGTGGCCTCGTGGCATGTCCCACTGGGCCTTCCGCCTGCGCACCTTCTCGGACCTCACTCGTTTGGCTGCCACCAGAAGCCGGGTGCAATTTCCTGGCTTTTCTCATGCGATCCTAACCTCAAAACCCTTCCTTGGGCATTAGTTTTAAAGAGCGGTCCCGACCTTTCATCGTGAGGCGTTTCCTGATTTCCACGGGTTTCGGGACATCGCATTTCCTATGTTTTCCCCCCTCCGCCCCTGTGGGAAGAAGAGAGTCTGTCTGTCTGTCTGAATGGCAAGTCAGCAGTCGTTATGGATCGTCCCCAATCTGCTACTTTCCTGAAATCGGTTTGTTTGCACCCTCTGGGGCTTCAGGGAGGGGTAGAACAGCCTTCTCTGTGCCCATGGGCAGAGGGTCCAGGGGGTAATCACTCGATGGACTGGCACTCGCCTTCACTCAAGGCAGATCCAGCCAACGCATTGAGGCTTCCTGGGAAAGGCTAAGGGAATATGCCCACTTCCCAGGCGGGTGGCAGTACTGGCAGGTGCCCATTCCCTCTGCCCAGTCTGAGTGACATGCAAAGTGGGGTTGTCTAGAAACACAAGTCCGATGACGTCAGTGTATTTCCCAGGTATTTACTGAACCGGTTCCTGGTTTCTCTGGAAAAGCACGCGTGTGTGTTTCGCAAGGGCTTGAGTCATCTCCCCGCTAGCCTGGCCCCCGCAGCCCCGGCTCTCCCTCTCCACAACGGAAGTGGCAGCGCACCTTTTTAATTGTCATCGCCGCCAGTCGCGGGACGCCCAAATTACAGGGCGCGAAGCTCTAATGAGCGTTCAGCGCAAGCAGGCTCGGGGCGCTGCCACAGAGGCAGCCAACCTAGGGCATTAGGAGGCAAGGCTGCACATATCATCACACGCCCCCCCCCCCTGCTACCCTGTGGAGCTGCACTGAAAGCTGTTTACCGCCTGAATATTCATGACTCGCAGCAGGCACCCAGACTTCCATTTGTCTGGGGTTGCTGCTATAATAGGAGGTGTGTTTGCTTCAGGAGGGTGTAACCATTAAAGAGCTCCGTGATTATAAGTAAAGTGCCGTTCTGGACCCCCGAGTGCCAACAGAAATCTGTGACACGCCGCTTGGCGCTAGAACTTGTTAGCAGCTAGGGCGCCAGATTCTGGGCGCGCGTGCACGTCGCAGCGGGGTCCGCCTGTCAGTGCAGTCAAAATAGAGGGAACTTGCACATGTATAATTCATGTCATGGACTGCGTTCCAGCAGCACGCACTCCGCAAAGTATGTTGGCTGCGACAGTGTGTTAGGAGGCAAACAGAACGCTGTGTGGTTTGCAGAGTGTGACTGCAACCCATCAGCTGCAAACAGCACCCACGCTGTGCTGACGCCACACAAAGCGTCAACACTCCAGTAGCAATGGCAAACAGTAAGGGCTTGCCATGGCTGCCAAGGAAGGGGGTGATCCGGCCTCTGCGGGGTGCATTTCAGGGAAATGGCAGGGTGGGGGACATGTTCTGCCACCCACAGGGCCAGAGTGCCCTGAATGCCCGCTTTGCCAGTGTAGCAGGGCAAACAAGTGGCCACCCTCATCTGGCAAGGGTGGAATCAGGAACTCTCTGTGGGTGTTTACTGGATCCAATCTGGGGACTTGCTGCTTCGTGTGCCGGCTGCGCCCTGCGGGGCATGCGGGGGACTGTGATCTGCACGCTTGGGGTTTCTGCAAGTCCGCATCATGGCTACAGTAGAATCTCGTGTGCCAATGAGATGATCTCCCCAAGATTTTCTGACACTATGTCCAACACCTGACATCTTATCTTTAGAGATCGACATGATAAGGCCTGGAGTTGCCACACAGAAAAGGATACAGACTTATACCAAGCAGATGGAAGACCTAAATATAGCATATGTATCCCTTCTAAAGACTGACACAGCTCTTTCACCTTCCAGCCACAGAAACTCAGGTTGTTGTACTGACAGAAAAGAATTAACTCCTCCGGTGGGTCAAATCACGCACACAGCCATTACACCGCAAAACAAGGGTGGTCTTCTGATTGGAAATCCCTCTGAGTCAAAGGATGGTTCCGCCCTCACCCTTGCCTATTGTCCAGTACTCACACTTACAACCTCTTCTGAAATGACAACGGCAGCTGAAGAGACTGGCGCAATTCACACCGAGCATGCTGAGTTGGCAAGCGGGGCTTGCCAAAGTGTGGCTGTGCTATCAGATAACACTCTTGAGCAATCAACATCTTCAGTTTCTTCGATACCCCCTGAATCGCCAGTGGTTGTGGTACCTGATCTACCAGTAGTTGCAACCCCTGAACTGTCTGTAGCTGTTACAGCACCCGAATTTCCAACTGCAATTCATGATCTTCCTGCTGCTGTGGTTCCTAAACTCCCTGCCACATTTAAGACTCCTGAAGTCCCTGCTGCAAACCTTGAGGTTGCTATAGCTACTGTGATTCCTGAAGCTACCGCTAATTCTGATGCTCCCGATGCCCAGATTTCTACTTCCTTCGCAGCTGTGCTCGCTGCAGCAGAATCCTCTGCTACACAACCTGATCCCTCAGCACCTTCTCTTCCTGATCCTACATCCGCCATGCTAACTGTTGCAAAGTCAGCGAAGGGTTTCCCTGTTAAGACTACTGCTCCAGTTGTTCCTGCTGGTGTATCTGTAGCACTAAGACTGCCAGACTCTACTCTACCAGTCTCAGGTGCGTTCCAAGCCGCTGGTTCTCTCATGACACCCACACACCCAGTTGCTACAGCCTTGATACTCTCTACAGCCATTCAAGATCTCACTGCTGCTGTAACCTCTGAACTGTCTACTAATCATGGGAAAACCGCCGCTGTGACTCCTGAACTCTCTGCGGCTAACCCTAACGTTGTCATTGCTGCTCCGGATGTCTTGGAAAACCTTCCTAAAGCTACCAACTCTGCTGTACCTATGGCTCCACTTTCCAGCACCATACGGTTGCCCGTCAAAGCAAAATCTATCGCGGAGCCTGCAGCAGTTTTTCGCAGTTCCTCTCTTCATGCACACACAGTTGGGGTCTGTGTTCCAAAGACTTCGTCTTTTCTGATTTCTACACCAAAAGTTCAGAACATTGGTACTATCTCCGTCGTTCAAGACTCTCACCTTGCAACCCGTTTCTGGTGCTTCATGATGTGCCTTTTTGGATTAAGACTCTTGTACGGTGTGACAGACATTCTGCCTATAGGTCGGTCTTCAGGGAGCCCGGAGAGGGGCCTGGAGAGGGGCATACTGTCATGCCTGCGCCATGGGCGCATCCATTTACGCTCAATATGGACTATTTGTTTATCATTTATTTGCAACAGACTCTTGGATCCATCTATATTTACTTTGGGAACTTTATTATTTTTCCCACAAACTACGTATACCACAATGCACCTGGCTACAAGCATCGATTCCTGGCTGTTCCTATGGGTTATCAAAGGAACTACACCCCCCAGAAGCCCAAGGGACTTGCCCTGCTTCCACCAGCCCAGGAACAGAAAGAGAGGTGGCCGATTGCCTGCAGGTGTGCTTAGCCAGGTGCAACCAATTAGCCTGCCTCTGTGCTGGGCTAGGCAGTATAAAGGCTGCTGCCTGCAGTGGCTCAGCCTCTTGCATCTGAGAGTCCTTCCTCCACCTTTTGCATCTTCCTACGGATCTTGTATGCTGCTTACCTTCACTCCTGCTTGGACCCTGCCTTGTTGCTTGCTCCACCCTGCTGCCTCCAGCCATAGCCTTCCAGGCTCCCTGCCTCACAGCCCTGCTCCTCTGGGCTCTCCACACTGCAGCTGATCACGCTCTGCTGCCTTCCAGTCTCCGCCCTTGCCCTGCCGGGCTCTCCACATTGCAGCCGATCACGCTCTGCTGCCTTCCAGCCTCCGCCCTTGCCCTGCCGGGCTCTCCACATTGCAGCCGATCACGCTCTGCTGCCTTCCAGCCTCCGCCCTTGCCCTGCCGGGCTCTCCACATTGCAGCCGATCACGCTCTGCTGCCTTCCAGCCTCCGCCCTTGCCCTGCGGACCCTCTACATTGCAGCTGATCACGCTCTGCTGCTTTCCAGCCTCAGCCCTTGTCCTCTGGGCTCCCTGCCCTGCAGCCTGCCTCACTCCGGCTGCCTTCAGCCCTTGTCTTCTGGGCTCCCTGCTCTGCAGCCTGCCTCACTCCGGCAGCCTTCAGCCCTTGTCTTCTGGGGTCCCTGCTCTGCAGCCTACCTCACTCTGGCTACCTACAGCCCTTGTCCTATGGGCCTTCCTACTTTGCAGCTTATCACGCTCCGCTGCCTACTACCTACCTTTTCCGCTGGGTTCTCGGCCTAGCAGCCCTCTACAGTCCTCTGCTACCTTCTACGTTCAGCGGCCCTGTCCCTCAGGGTTCACTCCTTACTGCCCGGCCCTTACGGGATCCTTGCCGTGCAGTCTGCTTTACTCTGCTGCCCTAAGCCCTCTTCCTCTGGGCGTTCTACCTTACAGTCCTACCCTTGTGGGCTTACTCATTGCTTTCCTGCTCCTCTGAGCTCTCAACCTTGTTCCTTACTGTCCTCTGCTATCCTATCCTGTTACACGACTTTCCTTTCATTTCCTTCTGCTAGTTTGCTATCACCTCCTTTCCTGGATTTGTCTGTAGTATCTTCTCTTGTACTGTTTGTAGACCCTTTTGTACAGAGCTTGTCTGTTGGTTCCCATCAGTCAACCTCTGCCCCTTCCCTTGTCCTGTTTCTACATTACAGACACCCAGAGCTGCTGTTCCAAGTCATGAGCAAACAGCGTGGGCCTCTGTTATAGCAAACTGTGCAGAAGGCTAGAGTATTTCCAACGTTCGTGGAATACTCTTTTCCTATATCTGCATACACCCCAAGAGGGTATTCATTCTGTATCTTTTCCCTTGCTACTCTTGCCTACTCTTCGTTCTCTTTCCTTTCCGCTGTGTGTGTTCTTGTCTGTCCACTTTATTTGGCACAACCACCGAAACCCTTTCTGGGTGTCCTGTGCCACTCTTAATAGAGTGCCATCCCTGACAGATTTAGATGTATAACCGTTCTACCCTTTCTTTATGAAATTGGAATCTGTGAAAGATACATAAAACAATCACTACCTGAAGATAAGATACACCGAATAAACGTGAGATTCGATTTTTCTTCTCTTTATACTAAATGTTTGCCTATTTGTATCCGTTTGTTTCCATGTGTTATTGTTAAGACGGATTTCTGAACTCTGTCCTGGTGGCGCAGAAGTTCAGAAGGCCAACCTAATTACTTGGAACAGGGTAACCTCTGGACAAGCCAGACCAATCAAGGTAGCGATCGCGGCGGTCAAGACTAGGTCTCAAGAGGGGTGAGGGTGACTGAAAGCCCGCAGTGAGCACACAAAGCAAGAGCGCTTACAAACTACTCCAAACAGTTGTTATATCAAAAATAGATACACATTTATTTTAAGGCCTTTAAAATAATGACCGTAGCGAGAAAATCACAATATCACACTATTAAGCCAACACATACCATATCAACACAATATATATACAAATACACAGTCGCAAGCGTTTAAAGCACGA
The DNA here is from genome assembly GCF_040938575.1 of Ambystoma mexicanum. Taxonomy (NCBI): domain Eukaryota; kingdom Metazoa; phylum Chordata; class Amphibia; order Caudata; family Ambystomatidae; genus Ambystoma; species Ambystoma mexicanum. Next base: position 1,476,882,315 of record NC_090934.1, read on the forward strand.
AATATGTAGTCCACCTGAAAGGAAAGGAAAACAGGCAGTGCGATAACGCTTTAGACTCAGTTCGCCTTCAGAGGCACCTAACTAGATGGAAGTCCGAGCCCTGCGAAGAGTGGAGCCTTGTGCTCAAAGTACCTGCCACGCCGGTGCCAACGGGCAAAAGGGGAAGCTCTTCGGAGGAAGTCAGGCAGTTCGGGTTAGTGCACAGCAGAAGGAGAACAGGTTCCGCAACTCAAGCGCAGCCTCCACAGCGGGCAGAAGCAGAGCGCGAGTACGGCCAAAAGGGTGCTGTTTTTACACAGCAGGGAAAAGCAATGGGATACTGCAGGAGGGCGACCAGATCCTAGCTAAACTACTCACCGGTCCCCGAAGCAAGCAGACCCAGGCTTCTCCACGTTAGTTTCAGCAGCTGGCAGGTTCAGAAGAGCAGGGAACGCCTCGTAGTCGTGTAGAGCAAAAAGAGGTCCCAATCGACGAAACCAGCACAGTTTGTTGCCGCAGCAGGACAACGGAGCGGCAGTGTGTATTCAAGCCAAATGTACACTCCTCCCTTCAGACCTGGGGACGCCAAGTGTACGAAGCGTGGGAGAGTGACAAGGACTCGAAATACAACACAACCTGGCGGCAGTTACAGAGCAGGACTCCCTTGTAAGCTGGTCAGTCAACTGGATGGCCCAGAGACACTTCCGAAGGCTTACTTGGCAGGAGATGATGAAGTCGCCGGGAATAGCTGTTCCTGCTATTCCAAAGGTCGAAGCACCAGTACAGGCCTTCTGGTTCGATCAACGGAGGAAAGGGTTTCACAGGACGACAGCAGTGCAAAGGAGGATTCCTTCAGCGGGTCACCAGCGATTCCTCGGTCCAGCCTCTTGGTTGCAGGATACTTGGTTCCTGTATTCCTTCGTTCGTGAGAACTCAGGAGATCGACATGGTAGTGGTGTTTCCAGCCCCCTCTTATCCACGGTTCCCTTCGCGCCAAAACGGAGGGGAGCCAATGGGAGATCCGCTCATCAACACACATACCATACGTGGACCAATCACGGACCACGGTGGTCCCAGGCATTCACACTACCCTAGACTCTCTGGCACCCAGGATGTGTATTGGGACCAGACATCCCAGCCCACACCCTGGAGGCACACAAACGACATGTAGAAGCCCGCGAAAGCAACCACGTTTCGCGGGAAAGTACATGCCCAAATAAGGAAGGCCCCGGGTCTCTCGACCTGGGGAAGGTGAAGGGAGCAAGACGGTCAGTGGACAAGACAAAGGAGCCTCGTGGTCTGGCCATTTTGGGAGCCAGGCCACCATTTTGGGTTCAGTGCGAAAAACGTGCTCAGAACGCCAAAAGGAGCTCAAAATAAACAAAACGATCGCTGCCACCATTCGAGTCCCTGAATGACTTGTACCGATCAAATACCATCCTAAAAGAGTATCTAGGGCCTGTAGAAGGCTAGAGACCCAAGAGAGCTGTAACTTAGCTTACAGTGCCCTCTTGTGTCATGTTGCACTAAAGCCGCAACACGATAAAAGAAACTACGGGAAACAGCGTTCCCCGGTACTGACTGTCTTAAGGGCATGTCAGTATCCCCGTAAAAAAGGAGCGAAAGCCCAGAGGAGTGCGGTAGAAGGCTGCACTTCTCTGGCAAAGTCCAGAACAAGGTGAAAAACAACAGCAAAAAGTTTAGGGGTTGCCACATGGAAGGAAAATTACCTACAATTATGAAATCTTTCCTAACATTTATGTCCTGAAGAAGGCACAGCATTAAAATAACAAGACCTCTCACCGAAACTAGCTGTAGTCGACGCTGTTTTGTTACAGTGCTAAATATTGATTGTTTCAAATGAATGGACACGGATTACGCGCGTGTCAGTTGTGAATGAATGTAAATGTCGGCAATTGTCTTTTTTATAGGTGCTATGCATGAGACAGTATCGATTAAGTGTATTCAAAGTACCTCTGGGAACATTGTGTTGTGAGAAATGGCAATCAAGTGGCGCAAACTCTTTTAAATCGTTGGTGGAACATGGACAGGGCACCTACTGATCCAATTCCTCTCCCTGTGCTAAAGGAAGTTATGCCTTTAAAATTGCACCTTTCATCACGCTGGCTGCAAACTCTTCATTTAGTTCTGGTCATATTCCCTCAGTGTTGAAGCACGTCCTAGTGATTCCTCTCCATAAGAAACCGTCTTTGGATTCGACTGTTCCTCTCCTGCCTCTCCCATTAATACCGCCCCATTTCAGGGCACTGGTTTTAGCCTCTCTTGCTTCTCCCATTAATACCGCCCCATTTCAGGGCACCGGCGGTAGCCTCTCTTGCTTCTCCCATTAATACCGGCCCATTTCAGGGCACCGGCGGTAGCCTCTCTTGCTTCTCCCATTAATACCGGCCCATTTCAGGGCACCGGTGGTAGCCTCTCTTGCTTCTCCCATTAATACCGGCCCATTTCAGGGCACCGGTGGTAGCCTCTCTTGCTCTCTCCTCAATGGATTATTACAATGCTCTTTTTTGGGCCCAGCCCGACTACCTCATCCGACGTCTTCAGGTTTTACAGAATTCTACTGCCATATCAGGTTTGTCTTTACCTAGATATACTCACACTACCCCCGTTCTGCGCCACCTTTACAGGCTTTCGGTGGCCAAGTGCATACATTTTAAATCTCTTTGCCCGGTTCACTGTGTATTCTATGGTACTTGTGCGGAAAACTTGCAGGCAAAATGTTGCCCATACATTCCTGCTCGGGCTGTACGCTTGGTCCACGCTTGATTGGTCCTGGTTCTGCGTGTTAATTATTCTCGTATTGAAGGCCGTGCTTTCTCCATAGCAGCAGCAACACTATGGAATTCTCTCCCATTGTCACTTCGCAGTATGAAGGCCGTTTGTCTTTTAGGCAGTGTCTGAAGACCCATTTGTTCTAATCTGCTGGTTTCTTCTGGGTGTCCTTTTCCGATCGATGTTGGCGGCAAGATGCCTTAGCGCGCATGTTGCGCTTTATGCGTTTTTATGACATAACATAACAAAACATAACATAACATAACAAAAAAACTGTAATACAACAAAACCCCAGAATTACAATGAAAGACTTTAGTTAAGGGACAGTTAAGGTGATCGGATTTAACCAACAAAACTCTTGAAATTCAGCAGATGTGGGAGGTGATGATCGGCGTAACTCAGTGTCCTCCCGTTCCAAAGCCCATGAGCACACGCATTATATCACAGAAGGAATATACAAGGACACGCAAAAGAACAACTAAGGGACTAGGTTTAGCTGCGATGACATATTGGGAGTGACACAAATAGTAACAACTCAGACTCTCTGCAGCACAGGGGTCCTCACAGGGGTCCTCGGTCCTTCCCTCTCTGCCTTAAGTTCCTGGTACTCAGACTCTCTGCAGCACAGGGGGCCTCAGTCCTTCCCTCTCTGCCTTAAGTTCCTGGTACTCAGACTCTCTGCAGCACAGGGGTCCTCGGGCCTTCCCTCTCTGCCTTAAGTTCCTGGTACTCAGACTCTCTGCAGCACAGGGGTCCTCGGTCCTTCCCTCTCTGCCTTAAGTTCCTGGTACTCAGACTCTCTGCAGCACAGGGATCCTCGGTCCTTCCCTCTCTGCCTTAAGTTCCTGGTACTCAGACTCTCTGCAGCACAGGGGTCCTCGGTCCAACCCTCTCTGCCTTAAGTTCCTGGTACTCAGACTCTCTGCAGCACAGAGGTCCTCGGTCCTTCCCTCTCTGCCTTAAGTTCCTGGTACTCAGACTCTCTGCAGCACAGGGGTCCTCGGTCCTTCCCTCTCTGCCTTAAATTCCTGGTACTCAGACTCTCTGCAGCACAGTGGGCCTCGGTCCTTCCCTCTCTGCCTTAAGTTCCTGGTACTCAGACTCTCTGCAGCACAGGGGTCCTCGGTCCTTCCCTCTCTGCCTTAAGTTCCTGGTACTCAGACTCTCTGCAGCACAGGGATCCTCGGTCCTTCCCTCTCTGCCTTAAGTTCCTGGTACTCAGACTCTCTGCAGCACAGGTGTCCTCGGTCCTTCCCTCTCTGCCTTAAATTCCTGGTACTCAGACTCTCTGCAGATCAGGGGTCCTCGGTCCTTCCCTCTCTGCCTTAAGTTGCTGGTACTCAGACTCTCTGCAGCACAGGGATCCTCGGCCCTTCCCTCTCTGCCTTAAGTTCCTTGGGGTTTAAGTGCTCTACACGTCTTCCTTGGCTGGTGAAGTTGGCTGCTTGGATTTATTTGAAGGCATCGGGATGGTGGTCTTGTCTTTGGGCAAAACCGGCGCCACCAGCCCGGAGGACTTGGGTCATCTAAACATGGTTGAGTCCTTAGTTCTTTTAAGATCTTTTGCAATATTGAATAGGGCACTGGAATTGTCAGGCTTAACCCTTCCTAAGTATTTGAGGCCAACCCTCAGGACGGCTCCTCCACTAAGCTGGCAGTCTTCCCAGGTCCCCGCTGGTTTGGTCTCTTTCCGTCCATTTGCTTCGGCACCTCATGCTTTTTATCCCCTCTCCTTCCTCATCCCAAGTTTTCTCTGCTCCTTGACATTCCATCATGCTGTAATCAACTCCAGCTCCCACCTCCTCCCCCCTCTTCCCCCCTTAGTCTTATTCACTCCCCCCACACATGACTATTTACAAACGTCTTCGGTTCTGCTTCTGCCAAAAAATATACTTTCAGGGCTAATACCTATTAACTTTGTACATTGATTTTCACGTTATTTGCTAAACACAAGCGCTTAAGGGGACCTGGTGCACTTCAGACAATGGGCCTCATCACAAGCCTGGCTGTCTGAAAATGAGGGTGCAACGCACCGGCACACTTTCCGGACCGCCAGACTGTGAGAATGTCTTCAGGCGCCGGTGCTCCCGGCCGGTCCGACCTGCCGGGATCACCGACTGCTGCAGCTATGGTTTTCACAGAAGCACTGGCACCGTTAGTAATGGTGCCAGTGCTTCTGTGTCCCCATTCCCGTCCTATTGGACTCCACAGGAACGAGGACTTGCAGTTTCAGCCGTCTGACATCCCTGGCTGCTGGGACGTGTTATATTCTGGTGGAACCGCAATATGAGATGGCAGAAACTGTGTTACAAGGTCAGCGGCAACCCGTCGGTAGCAAATCAGATCAGGCAAATTTGGGATATATACTTTTCAAAATGTAGATAATGTATCTGTAAGTCTGGTGCTCTTAGGAGAGAAAATGCAAAATTGCACACACTTCAATAACCCGCTTAAAAGCACACTGTAAATGTGGATTCCATCCAGATCCCAAATCAGGACACACACTCCCACGCCTTCATAATCACACCCCGTCATTCATAAAACTTCTCTCTGCTGCCAAAGTCTAGGATTATCACAATGCCCCCTCTGCCCCCCCACACATAAACCTGATCCTGTCCTCTCCCCCCACACACATAACCGTGATCCTGTCCTCTCCCCCCACACATAACCCTAACCCTGTCCTCTCCCCGACACACATAAACCTGATCCTGTCCTCTCCCCAACACACATAAACCCGATCCTGTCCTCTCCCCCCCACACATAACCCTAATCCTGTCCTCTCCCCGACACACATAAACCTGATCCTGTCCTCTCCCCGACACACATAAACCCGATCCTGTCCTCTCCCCCGACACACATAACCCTGATCCTGTCCTCTCCCGACACACATAAACCTGATCCTGTCCTCTCCCCCGACACACATAAACCTGATCCTGTCCTCTCCCCAACACACATGAACCCGATCCTGTCCTCTCCCCGACACACATAACCCTAACCCTGTCCTCTCCCCGACACACATAAACTTGATCCTGTCCTCTCACCCCACACACATAAACCTGATCCTGTCCTTTCCTCTGCCCCCCCACACATAAACCTGATCCTGTCCTCTCCCCGATACACATAAACCTGATCCTGTCCTCTCCCCCACACACATAAACCCGATCCGTCCTCTCCCCCGACACACATAACCCTAACCCTGTCCTCTCCCCAACACACATAAACCCGATCCTGTCCTCTCCCCCGACACACATAACCCTGACCCTGTCCTCTCCCCGATACACATAAACCCGATCCTGTCCTCTCCCCCGACACACATAAACCTGATCCTGTCCTCTCCCCAACACACATAAACCCGATCCTGTCCTCTCCCCCGACACACATAACCCTAACCCTGTCCTCTCCCCGACACACATAAACTTGATCCTGTCCTCTCACCCCACACACATAAACCCTAACCCTGTCCTCTCCCCGACACACATAAACTTGATCCTGTCCTCTCACCCCACACACATAAACCTGATCCTGTCCTTTCCTCTGCCCCCCCACACATAAACCCGATCCTGTCCTCTCCCCCACACACATAACCCTGACCCTGTCCTCTCCCCGATACACATAAACCTGATCCTGTCCTCTCCCCCACACACATAAACCCGATTCTGTCCTCTCCCCCACACACATAACCCTGACAGTGTCCTCTCCCCGATACACATAAACCTGATCCTGTCCTCTCCCCCACACACATAAACCCGATTCTGTCCTCTCCCCCACACACATAACCCTGACCCTGTCCTCTCCCCGATACACATAAACCTGATCCTGTCCTCTCCCCCACACACATATAACCCTGACCCCTGATGTCTTGTGTGAATATCGACGCTGTACCAGGACACACCCCTCACATAAACATTGCCCCCTACGGATGACACAAAACACACACACAGACGCTCCAACAACAACCGGACTAGCTTCAGCATAACAGATACTGATAACTCATGCACAAAACATGCACACATCCCAACCATCAATTAATTAGCTGCAACATGCAGACATACTTGGACAACATGTGCATGCAACACATACATACACAAGCAACAACCAGGTTTGTTTGGACAAAAGTGCTGTATTAACCTTAATGTTTGTATTTATTTATTTATTTAATAGAATTATTGTTCAGTGCTGACCCTACCCAGAGGCTCTTAAAGCATCTCACAAGATTCAAAGGTTGTGAAGGTGGGAGGTGAACAGAAGCAACAAAATGTTTTCAGGATAGGATAGAAAGATTAAAAGTAGTAGCAGGAGAGATGGAGGGGCAGGGTTATGTGTGGGCAAACAGGCATGTATTGATGCTCTCTCTGAAAATGGTGTTGGAGGGCAAAGTGCGGTTGTGAAGGGGTAAGCTGTTCCATGCCCTGGACGCCCAGTGGGTGAAGGCTTGCTTTTGTGTGCATATTAGTTTGCAGAGTGGAACGTGTAGGAGATGCAGACATGCTTGTCTGGTGTTTGTATGGGTGATGGGTTTGAGTTTGTCGTGAAGGTTAGATGGGGTTTTGTGGTGTATAGCTGCGAAAACAATGCACCATCCTTTGAAGGCAAATCTTTGGGATACTGGGAGGCAGTGTAGTTGGGCGAGAGCTGGGGTGATGCGTGAATGTTTGGGTAAGAGGAGGATGAGTCAGGATGCTGCGTTTTGCCACCACAATGTAGTGACTGTGAGCATGGGTGGCTCTGCGTGTGCCGGTCAGCAGGCAGCATGCACGATGGTGGCTTGATCTAATGGGGACAACGCTAGGCTTTCACATCCATGCAGCAGAGATCTGCGTTAAAGATGCCCTCAGGTATATTGCAGCCCTGGTGTGGGCATAGTTGGTGCCTTGAGAGCTATGGTAGAAACCCAGCCACTGGTGTACTTTGCCACCGATTAGGGTGAGGTTGTAGACACTGGGCTATGTTTATTAGGGAAGCTCCTTTTCAGGATTGTGTTCCCCTATCCCTGTCCCTGGGGAGTATTGGATGGGGGCAATCATGTAGCAGGATTGGACGCACTGTACCTGCCTCCTCGGTGGCTCATTGAAAGTTGGATCAGCGCGGAGGCCAAGTTTAGCTGGGTCACAGTGTCGCGTGGCCAATCCAGGGTATAACAGGGCACTTGAAAAACCAACTAGGCTAGATTCCCTGGGTTCTTAGTAACTTGAAATCTGGGCCACATTCAAAATTGAATTTTCAAATGAGATTTATTAAATCCCGTACCGATACATAGATCAAAATACCAAAATCAAAAATGCCTATACATAAATGCCAACACAAGCCTAATGGTGTGCGTGCATTGTGCTTCACCCACCTGGGGTTTTGTCAAGGCTGCTGTATCCTAGCTCAAACATGTGTCTCTAATGCAAAGATTAAAACAACACTTCTCTCTACATCTCCATTGGCTATGCTAGTTCTGGATCTCAGGATCTTAAGAGTAGACCCAATCATTTGCTATCCGTAAGTGGAACTCGCTTTCATGATTTAAGTAGTCCGGAGCCTTAAATGTTGATAACTTCTGATCATGGCTTGTGGTATAAGTCATTGGTGCTCCGACATTCTCTCCTGATAATTATTTACTTTAAATTGGAAAAGTTACTTCTTGCAAATGAGTGGCGTTCCGCCTGTGCGTGCTGATAGTCAGATCCCAGGAGGATAGCTCAGAGGCAACATGCTCACCTTGGAAGCAAGACGACACAGAGCAACAAAGGTTCGATCCCAGCGTCCACGCTTAGAAGCCTCTGGGTATTAACCACGTTAAAAATAACATATATCATATCATATCATGCTAACCTGGGCCACAGTCTCGCGTGGCCAATCTAGGGTGTGCCAGTGGTTTATTCAGGGCCTCGAGAACGACCAATGGGTTGAAACACGTGTCGGCTGTCCACAGTTGAAGAATAAATACATACCTTTCAACAAAATTGATGTATTTATTGCTATACTGCGAATATTAGAGAACTGTTCAAAATCAATTATTTGGGGTGCATATAGCGCGAGCATTCTTCCCATATATTATTCCTACTTTGGAACAGTCCTGGCATGGCAGAGACCACCATATATTCTAAGGACCAGCATTCACAGGGCACTGGGCAGAAAGGGGTACATGGTCCATGGTGGTCAGAGGTCATGCTCCAGGTTTCTTGGGAAATGGTAGTAGGGAACATGTTAGTGTGGCAATTACATGTTGCAGCATTCAAGCGTGATTTTTCTAATTTACACCAATGAGCAGTAGTGTGGTCCTCACCACAACCTCTGAATTCTGTTTGAGCACAGTATGTCGACAGACTACCCTTTCCTCAAACATGCACTTTTATCTATGGCCAAAAGACTGCAAATGCGGTATTTACAAATTACTGCATTATACCTTCACCTTTCAATTAAAGCCACTTTATTCAACAAATATTACAAATTGTTTGTGCAAAACTTCAAAGTGAAATGGGGTTAATAAAAAGTGCCAAAAGTGCATTCATAGATCCATTATATGGTCTTACTGTGCCAATGTACGTAATTTGGGTGACCAATACAACATTTTGTTGCAGCTTTTGATCGACTGCTTTGAATATAGGCAACCTTACTGCGCCTCTATTATCATTACAAATATTTTAAAGAAATACATTGGATGTATATAACAATGAAGCAATTATCTGCAGAATAAGTCCACAAAATTTGTCCTACGGAGATATTTCCCTACGCAAGTGCATCTATTAGGATGTCATGGTAGAACATAGGTCGACACTCTGTGTTTCGGCCCGCTTCTTAAAATTCACCCATCTTACAATGTTTTTCTTTAATTTCCATATGAGCCTTCATCTGGACATAAACACTCATTGTACATGGCGGGATGATTCGCAGTACTACCCCTGTTCTCGTGCTGTATAAGGCTAAAAACAAAACACGTATTCCTGCCAGGTGCAAGGTATAAAGACCAGGTACAATTCACCAGTGACAAACAATTTTGACCACCACAAACCAAAATAATCTGTTTGTTGTGCTGGGGACATAACTACATCACAACGTCCTTACTTTCCCACTCTCTGATGTTAAAGACATATGTCTGCAAAACAAGAAAAGAAGATTAACATAACTCTCTTTATACATTTGCTCCACATCTTGTTTCAAAAGCTACTTAATGTTTACACAACACAGTATCCTATAGTGTTTACAGTACGCAGGAAAAATTAATTCCACATGGGCTGCCATTCATGCTTAATTGTAAACCCAAAGTTGTGCAAAATGACACCATGCAATGCTCTATTTGATGAACACACTCTTAGTAACTTTGACTATCCACGTATTCCTAATGGATTAGGGTATATTACCTCCTCCTTAAATGACTTTCGGCAAGAATGGTGTGCAGTACTGTCTAACCCTGCATGCTCACGCTAAGCATAATTCCTTAATGAGCCAAAGTCCAATTAGAGGCATCATTATATCACCACTGGCTGATCTCAGCAACAAAAATTAATTCAAATAAACATGTCCATTAAGTTCTCAATGACAAGGGCAGGTGCATTCAGAATGACATATATTATGGCCTTACAGGAACAGAGCCCATTCAAAACTAGCATTGAGGCCACATCTTACAGTGTGCAGCTTGCGGATCCATATTTGCTCCACCCTTCGTAGTTTCATATCTCTTGATCATATAATGGTTTACTAATTGTTTATCAGCTACTTGGTCTTTGAGACAGGAGCGGTGCTCATAAATTCCATGACGTGCCTCCATTTTAGTTTTACCAATATATAGTAACTCACATGGGTACTTAAACCTGTAAATGGCACGTGTTGATCTACTATTTGTAAACTCGCTGAGCTCCCAATCTAGACCGTACAGATCAATCCTTTTACTATTGGTTTTGAGGGAACAGACAGAGCAATGTCTGCTCCTAAAATGGTCTGTCACTGCCAGGCATCCCCACATTGTTGTTATTGTGATAGGTCTTCATATCTTGTGTTCATGCGGGTGTACTAAAGTCTGTTTCAGGTTTTTTGGTTTCTTGAAAGGCAAACTGTGGTTTACCCGTATTAAAATCTGGAATTTTTTTAATATTCCAGTTTTCCAGGATATTTCTTATTAGGGCATTACTCCTAGGGCTAAATGTAGTGACACAAGTCGATTCCTCAACTTCTGTCCTCTTCTGTTTAGTGAGACTCAGCTCCCTCCCGATGTTACTAGCCCTTTTATTTGGATTCCATATTCAATTTTTTGGGAACCCTTGTTTCAATCTTATTTCTAGACCTTTTGAACTGGGGGTCCTGCTTCCCCTCTTCCATCCAGCACCAGATATCTATGAACACTTCTTAGAGAGAGACAAGAGAAATCATCAGACACCTGGGAGGATTTCATCATAGCCTTTATTGCTGGAATACCACGACACACTCAAAGACATGTTTTCCTTTAACCTGCTTTATAGTCTTTTAAGATGATGCAACATGTTAATGCAAATGACCACCTGGTGTATGGTATGCCCCTTAGTCAGAGAAAAAAACATTCCTTCAGTATCATTGGCTAGCTTAACTTTATGTGTACACAAGCCCACATTAGCATAGCTGTCATACACAATTTTCTCTGATGCATGAAAGTGATAAGCTTATTTTAGACTTGGCTGGACACAACTATGACAGTGCTCAACGCTTGCCAAAAACATTTCCACGCGCCGATATCTAATCCTTATCTGATTGCTGAGGTCCTGCCAAGATAGTTAGTGCTCTATACTGTTGGCGAAATATATATACTCTATTATATGGTGCCAAAATAATACAGTTAGTCTGCATGGCACACTTTGTGCCCTCTTCAATAAGAACATAGATACATATACCTAAGCTTCCCTTTCTTATCTGGCCTCATCACAATCTTGCCTGCTTTTCCTGCCAATTTTCATTTTTAACCTAACAAACCTCAGTGCGAGATGCTGCCAAAGACTGTCTCCAATGTATCAGCCTCTGTTGCGTGTTTGGAAACTCTTGGCATGATTCATAGGGCCTCATTACACGGATGGCGGTGAACCATGGCGCTATTAGCGCCATGGTACATGCCGGTAAAATACCGGCACCGCCTTGGTGGAAAGGGGAATTACCGCCCCATTCCAAGGTTGGCGGGGCGGTAATTCCCCCTTCCACCATTGCCCTTCCCCATTCCCATTTTTGCCCCATAGGGCTCTATGGGAATGGTGAAGGCGCTAATTACGGTACCGCAAATTGCGGTACCGTAATTAGCTCCACTGGTCCCTTTGCGGGTTGGTTTTTAACGCCTGCAAAAAGCAGGCGTTAAATTCCCCAACCTGCAAAGGGACCTCGTAGTAAGGCGGTAAGGATTTACCGGTACCGGTAAAATACCGGTACCGGTAAACCCTTACCGCCATCCGTGTAATGAGGCCCATAGTCTTACACACCTGGCTTAGCCCTGGAAACCATTTTGCCCTTCAGTATTCATTTTAAAATATATTTTTGTCTGGCATTTAAATTTTCTTCAGGGAGCTATTATTTACTTAATGAAGCATCTCCTACTTTGTATCTTTTATTCATAATATTTCCTTCTACAGTTATGGTATGTGTGTGATATTTAAAGCACCCTTCATTTCCTGTTCCACCCTAATCCAAATATGCAGAGTGCCCTGTGCACTTATTACTTTTAATAATGGCACTCTAATCCTGATTTCTACAATGATGAAACTATTTGATCTGCCTATCATGTTATCTATATTGAGCTGAGGGGGAGGGGTTGGCACACCCTATCCATTTGTCTGTGTCTTTCATAGTCTTTATTGGTGAGTAATTCCCCCATATCCTAAGAAATTGCCCATATGGGAGATTATCCCTTAGAATTAAAGGATGAAAGCTCCCATAGTGAAATAACATGTTTACATTTTTCTTGATAGTGACATCTAGGAATGGTAAGGAATGTAAAACATACAACATGGAAATGTGCACTTAAGCATTTAACCATGAAAGAAACTCATGAAATAGATGTTCAGTGCCTTTCCAGATCATGAAGACATCATCTATGTAACAGTGCCAAACAATGATATTACCCTTGAATGGATTGCCTTCTGCCTATATTGCATACATTGAACTCACTTCAAAATGATCCACAGAGAGATCCATAGAGAGATCCATAGAGAGATTAGTGATATCCGGTGCAAAAGTGGCACCCATACTCGTTCTGTGTTTCTGTTGGTAAAACTGATCCTCGAACAGGAAAACATTCTCTGTCAGGGCAATTCTTGTACATTCAAAGACAAATTCAGTTGGCACTTTGTTTAGTGTATTGGATTTTCTTTCTAACTAGATATTTAGGGCCTATAGACTTCTATCTTGGGGTATTGTGAGGAGTCAGAATTGTGTGGCGGACAACTTTGTGAAGGTTTTTTCAAAGATACCATTTTATTAACTCAAAAGGTTGGATAAACACCTCAATATCACTACTCTGATGTGGGTTCCCTGCCAAAAATAAACCAAAGGAAACACTGTAACAAAAGGATATCTGACCCTCACACTTAAACATACAATAACTCAACAAGGTATTATATGGCAGTTTCAAAAGCAACAAATATACCCATGAAATTCACAGTATGATGAATGTCTCTCCTTATAATCTGGGTGAATTTCCCTTCCACAGATTCAAGCAGGATTTTGGACAACAGTTCCTAAAAACCGAATAAGGAAATCTGTATTGTCACAACATTCCAATACAGTTCTTGTTGATTCCAACTTGCCAACAAAAGTTCCAATACTTCAGAACTGTTCAACAAGCTTTTCTTTCTCTTGTTTCTCTTCCACTTGTGCTATTAGGTACTCAAACAACATTCTTTGCATAAACCAAGAACAATTCCTTAATTCTTCAGGATTAACAAAAATCGTCTTTGTCAGGATTATTCTGCCACAAGGTATTTTCGCTTGAAAAGTGTTACACACCTCTGCAGCAGTTTATACCACATTCGATTCAGCAATGAAAGTTTGTCAGGATTATTCTGCAATTCTTCACCAAAACAGATCAGTGGTTCTTCCGTACGAATTGTAAGCACCACTTCATAATACTTCATCAACTTCCACCTGTTTTTTGTAAGCACCACTTCACAATGATTCATTAACTTCCACCTGGTTTACTCCCATTCCAGGCTTCACTTCACAATGCTTCACCAACTTCCACCTGGTTTACTCCCATGCTAGGCCTACTACTTCAATGATTTCTGTTCTGGTATACTCTCCTGCCAGAACAGAATGAAATGTTAACATAATCTCTGCACCGGTGTACTCTCCTGCCTGGCCCAAACAAACAGCGAACTACAAGTACTTTTGTGGTAAGGATCAGTCATGTGACTGGAAAAGTTCATCAACCAGCATTGTCTGTTCAAAAACATTAAGAACGCCACAACAGCATAGAGCATATAGAGGAATGCAGTGCTGCATGGCATTTTTTGACAAAAGTCGCATGAGGAGAGGCAATGTAGCCTAATCCATTACTAAGAGTGTGTTTGTCAAATAGAGCATAGAATGGTGTCAATTTGCACAACTTTGGGTTTACAATGAAGCATGAACGGCAGCCCATGTGGAATGAACTTTTCCTGCATACCATGGACACTAACATGGTACTGTGTTGCGTTAACATTATGGGGGCCGATTCATGGAACAAACGTGCGCCGAAAATCTTGGCGCAAGCAGGCGCAAGCAGGCGCAAGCAGGCGCAAGCGCAAAAAAACAGGTGCACGCGTGCGATTCATGGAAGTCCCTGCGCGTGTTTACCTCGGGATGTGCGCCAAACCCGTGCATGGCGCACAAGTCACTGCAACATCCCGAAAGGCGTGCGCGATGCGCACAGTGAAAGCGCACAACCTCGGCTCATACACCAGAAAGTGGGCGGAACACGGGGCATAACGCGCGGAATGAGGAACAACGCGCGAAAATAAGGGCGTAACTGGGGATGTACTGCAGGGAAGCAGACGGAACGCCCACACGCACTCGAACCACACGTATTCATGGAATCGAATAGGGCAAAGCCACGCACAGCCAAAGACACGCACAAGCCGAAACATGTCCGCCACACGAAGGCAGGCGGTAGCGTCCCTGCGCATTACAAAAGTGGCAACATACAGCAATTGGGCCTGTGCGAGCGAGGCACGTGTATTTCGGGGGTGCGCGGGAAGTTACACACGCGATTGAGCGGGGTACGTGTATTTCGGGGGTGCGCGGGAAGTTACACACGCGATTGAGTGGGGTACGTGAATTTTGGGGGTGCGCGGGAAGTTACACACGCGATTGAGCGGGGTACGTGTATTTTGGGGTTGCGCGGGAAGTTACACACGCGATTGAGCGGGGTACGTGTATTTCGGGGGTGCGCGGGACGTTACACATGCGATTGAGCGGGGTACGTGTATTTCGGGGGTGCGCGGGAAGTTACACACGCGATTGAGCGGGGTATGTGTATTTCGGGGGTGCGCGGGAAGTTACACACGTGATTGAGCGGGGTACGTGTATTTCGGGGGTGCGCGGGAGGTTCCACACACGATTCCATCAGGGTACGTGTATTACAGGGGTGCGCGGGAAGTTCCACATGCGATCTCATCAGGGTACGTGTATTTTGGGGTGCGGGGGAAGTATCACACGCAATATCAGCAGGGTACGTGTATTCCAGGGGTGCGCGGGAAGTTCCACACGCGATCTCATCAGGGTACGTGTATTTCGGGGTGCGGGGGAAGTATCACACGCAACATCAGCAGGGTACGTGTATTCCAGGGGTGCGCGGGAAGTTCCACACGCGATTCCATCAGGGTATATGTATTACAGGGGTGCGCGGGAAGTTCCACACGCGATCTCATCAGGGTACGTGTATTACAGGGGTGCGCGGGGAGCACCACACGTGAATTGCATGTGTGGGTCCACCCAGGTGTTCCCTCTACACCCTCCACGGCCCCTGCAGGTGGCTCACACCACAGGGGCCTACCCTGCACATGTCCTGCAGGCACCCCATCCACCATGGCCATGCCCCCCAGCCAACCCACATGTCAACTTGCACTACTGCCCACCAATGCATGTCCCCCTGCACCCCCAGCCACCAGGGGCACCCTCCACCAGGCCCCCACCCATGTCTCCCACCCCCCACCCCCCAGCACTATGGGACACCTGCCAGCAGGCCCCCACCCATGTCCAACTCATGTTCCACACTCCCCCCACCCCCCAGCACTGTGCGGAACCTGCCAGCAGGCCCCCACTCATGTCCAACTCATGTACCCCTGCACCCCCACCCCCCAGCACTGTGGGGCACCTGCCAGCAGGCCCCCACCCATGTCCAACTCATGTTCCCCACCCCCCCCACCCCTCAGCACTGTGGGGCACCTGCCAGCAGGCCCCCACCCATGTCTCCCACCCCCCCACCCCCCAGCACTGTGGGGCACCTGCCAGCAGGCCCCCACCCATGTCTCCCACCCCCCCACCCCCCAGCAGTGCAGGGGCACCTGCCAGCAGGCCCCCACCCATGTCTCCCACCCCCCCACCCACCAGCACTGTGGGGCAGCTGCCAGCAGGCCCCCACCCATGTCCAACTCATGTTCCCCACCCCCCAACCCCCAGCAGTGCGGGGCACCCTCCACCAGGCCCCCACCCATGTCTCCCACCCCCCCACCCCCCAGCACTGTGGGGCACCTGCCAGCAGGCCCCCACTCATGTCCAACTCATGTACCCCTGCACCCCCACCCCCAGCACTGTGGGGCACCTGCCAGCAGGCCCCCACCCATGTCCAACTCATGTTCCCCACCCCCCCACCCCCCAGCACTGTGCGGAACCCGCCAGCAGGCCCCCACTCATGTCCAACTCATGTACCCCTGCACCCCCACCCCCCAGCACTGTGGGGCACCTGCCAGCAGGCCCCCACCCATGTCCAACTCATGTTCCCCACCCCCCCCACCCCCCAGCACTGTGGGGCACCTGCCAGCAGGCCCCCACCCATGTCTCCCACCCCCCCACCCCCCAGCACTGTGGGGCACCTGCCAGCAGGCCCCCACCCATGTCTCCCACCCCCCCACCCCCCAGCAGTGCAGGGGCACCTGCCAGCAGGCCCCCACCCATGTCTCCCACCCCCCCACCCACCAGCACTGTGGGGCAGCTGCCAGCAGGCCCCCACCCATGTCCAACTCATGTTCCCCACCCCCCAACCCCCAGCAGTGCGGGGCACCCTCCACCAGGCCCCCACCCATGTCTCCCACCCCCCCACCCCCCAGCACTGTGGGGCACCTGCCAGCAGGCCCCCACTCATGTCCAACTCATGTACCCCTGCACCCCCACCCCCAGCACTGTGGGGCACCTGCCAGCAGGCCCTCACCCATGTCCAACTCATGTTCCCCACCCCCCCACCCCCCAGCAGTGCAGGGTCACCCTCCACCAGGCCCCCACCCATGTCTCCCACCACCCCACCCCCCAGCAGTGCAGGGTCACCCTCCACCAGGCCCCCACCCTTGTCTCCCACCACCCCACCCCCCAGCAGTGCAGGGTCACCCTCCACCAGGCCCCCACCCATGTCCAACTCATGTTCCCCACCCCCACTACCCCCAGCACTGTGGGGCACCTGCCAGCAGGCCCCCACCCAGGTCTACCAACCCCCCACCCCCCAGCAGTGCAGGGGCACCCACCACCAGGCCCCCACCCATGTCTCCCAGCACCCCCACCCCCCAGCCACCAGGGGCAGCCTCCACCAGGCCCCCACTCATGTCTCCTACCACCCCCACCCCCCAGCAGTGCAGGGTCACCCTCCACCAGGCCCCCACCCATGTCTCCCACCCCCCCCACCCCTCAGCACTGTGGGGCACCTGCCAGCAGGCCCCCACCCATGTCTCCCACCACCCCCACCCCCCAGCAGTGCAGGGTCACCCTCCACCAGGCCCCCACCCATGTCTCCCACCACCCCCACCCCCCAGCAGTGCAAGAGCAGCCTCCACCAGGCCCCCACTCATGTCTCCCACTACCCCCACCCCCAGCAGTGCAAGGGCAGCCTCCACCAGGCCCCCACCCATGTCTCCCACCACCCCCACCCCCCAGCAGTGCAAGGGCAGCCTCCACCAGGCCCCCACCCATTTCTCCCACCACCCCCAATCCCCAGCAGTGCAAGGGCAGCCTCCACCAGGCCCCCACCCATGTCTCCCACCACCCCCACCCCCCAGCAGTGCAAGGGCAGCCTCCACCAGGCCCCCACTCATGTCTCCCACCACCCCCACCCCCCAGCAGTGCAAGGGCAGCCTCCACCAGGCCCCCACCCATGTCTCCCACCACCCCCACCCCCCAGCAGTGCAGGGTCACCCTCCACCAGGCCCCCACCCATGTCTCCCACCACCCCCAACCCCCAGCAGTGCAAGGGCAGCCTCCACCAGGCCCCCACTCATGTCTCCCACCACCCCCACCCCCAGCAGTGCAAGGGCAGCCTCCACCAGGCCCCCACTCATGTCTCCCACCACCCCCACCCCCCAGCAGTGCAAGGGCAGCCTCCACCAGGCCCCCACCCATGTCTCCCACCACCCCCACCCCCAGCAGTGCAGGGTCACCCTCCACCAGGCCCCCACCCATGTCTCCCACCACCCCCACCCCCCAGCAGTGCAAGGGCAGCCTCCACCAGGCCCCCACTCATGTCTCCCACCACCCCACCCCCCAGCAGTGCAAGGGCAGCCTCCACCAGGCCCCCACCCATGTCTCCCACCAACCCCCACCCCCCAGCAGTGCAAGGGCAGCCCCACCCATGTCTCCCACCACCCCCACCCCCCAGCAGTGCAAGGTCAGCCTCCACCAGGCCCCCACTTATGTCCAACTCATGTTCCCCACCCCCCCACCCCCCAGCACTGTGGGGCACCTGCCAGCAGGCCCCCACCCCCCAGCAGTGCAGGGGTACCCACCACCAGGCCCCCACCCATGTCTCCCAGCACCCCCACCCCCCAGCCACCAGGGGCAGCCTCCACCAGGCCCCCACTCATGTCTCCCACCACCCCCACCCCCCAGCAGTGCAGGGTCACCCTCCACCAGGCCCCCACCCATGTCTCCCACCCCCCCACCCCCCAGCAGTGCAAGGGCAGCCTCCACCAGGCCCCCATCCATGTCTCCCACCACCCCCCACCCCCAGCAGTGCAGGGGCAGCCTCCACCAGACCCCCACCCATGTCCCCTATTACCCCCAGCAGTGCAGGGGCAGCCTCCACCAGGCCCCACTCATGTCTCCCACCACCCCCACCCCCCAGCAGTGCAGGGTCACCCTCCACCAGGCCCCCACCCATGTCTCCCACCCCCCCACCCTCCAGCACTGTGGGGCACCTGCCAGCAGGCCCCCACCCATGTCTCCCACCACCCCCACCCCCCAGCAGTGCAGGGTCACCCTCCACCAGGCCCCCACCCATTTCTCCCACCACCCCCAACCCCCAGCAGTGCAAGGGCAGCCTCCACCAGGCCCCCACTCATGTCTTCCAGCACCCCCACCCCCCAGCCATCAGGGTCACCCGCCAGCAGGCCCCCACCCAAGTCCAACTCATGATCCCCACCCCCCCCCACCCCCCAGCAGTGCAGGGGCACCCTCCACCAGGCCCCCACCCATGTCTCCCACCACCCCCACCCCCCAGCAGTGCAGGGGCAGCCTCCACCAGGCCCCCACCCATGTCCCCTATTACCCCCAACCCCAGCACTGTGGGACACCTGCCAGCAGTCCCCCACCCATGTCTCCCACCACCCCCACCCCCCAGCAGTGCAGGGTCACCCTCCACCAGGCCCCCACCCATGTCTCCCACAACCCCCACCCCCCAGCAGTGCAAGGGCAGCCTCCACCAGGCCCCCACTCATGTCTCCCACCACCCCCACCCCCCAGCAGTGCGGGGGCAGCCTCCACCAGGCCCCCACCCATGTCCCCTATTACCCCCACCCCCCAGCAGTGCAGGGGCAGCCTCCACCAGGCCCCCACTCTTGTCTCCCAGCACCCCCACCCCCCAGCCACCAGGGGCACTCGCCAGCAGGCCCCCACCCATGTCCAACTCATGTTCCCCACCCCCCCACCCCCCAGCAGTGCAGGGGCACCCTCCACCAGGCCCCCACCCATGTCTCCCATCACCCCCACCCCCCAGCAGTGCAAGGGCAGCCTCCACCAGGCCCCCACCCATGTCCCCTATTACCCCCACTCTCCAGCACTGTGGGGCACCTGCCAGCAGGCCCCCACCCATGTCTCCCACAACCCCCACCCCCCAGCCACCAGGGGCAGCCTCCACCAGGCCCCCACTCATGTCTCCCACCACCCCCACCCCCCAGCAGTGCAGGGTCACCCTCCACCAGGCCCCCACCCATGTCTCCCACCCCCCACCCCCCAGCACTGTGGGGCACCTGTCAGCAGGCCCCCACCCATGTCCAACTCATGTCCCCCACCCCCCATCACTGTGGGGCACCTGCCAGCAGGCCCCCACCCATGTCTCCCACCACCCCCACCCCCCAGCAGTGCAGGGTCACCCTCCACCAGGCCCCCACCCATGTCTGCCACCCCCCCACCCCCCAGGACTGTGGGGCACCTGCCAGCAGGCCCCCACCCATGTCTCCCACCACCCCCACCCCCCAGCAGTGCAGGGTCACCCTCCATCAGGCCCCCACCCATGTCTCCCACCCCCCCACCCCCCAGCACTGTGGGGCACCTGCCAGCAGGCCCCCACTCATGTCCAACTCATGTACCCCTGCACCCCCACCCCCCAGCACTGTGGGGCACCTGCCAGCAGACCCCCACCCATGTCTCCCACCACCCCCACCCCCCAGCAGTGCAGGGTCACCCTCCACCAGGCCCCCACCCATGTCTCCCACCACCCCCACCCCCCAGCACTGTGGGACACCTGCCAGCAGGCCCCCACTCATGTCCAACTCATGTACCCCTGCACCCCCACCCCCCAGCACTGTGGGGCACCTGCCAGCAGGCCCCCACCCATGTCTCCCACCACCCCCAACCCCCAGCAGTGCAAGGGCAGCCTCCACCAGGCCCCCACTCATGTCTCCCACCACCCCCACCCCCAGCAGTGCAAGGGCAGCCTCCACCAGGCCCCCACCCATGTCTCCCACCACCCCCAACCCCCAGCAGTGCAAGGGCAGCCTCCACCAGGCCCCCACTCATGTCTCCCACCACCCCCACCCCCAGCAGTGCAAGGGCAGCCTCCACCAGGCCCCCACCCATGTCTCCCACCACCCCCACCCCCCAGCAGTGCAAGGGCAGCCTCCACCAGGCCCCCACTCATGTCTCCCACCACCCCACCCCCCAGCAGTGCAAGGGCAGCCTCCACCAGGCCCCCACCCATGTCTCCCACCAACCCCCACCCCCCAGCAGTGCAAGGGCAGCCTCCACCAGGCCCCCACACATATCTCCCACCACCCCCACCCCCCAGCAGTGCAAGGGCAGCCTCCACCAGGCCCCCACCCATGTCTCCCACCACCCCCACCCCCCAGCAGTGCAAGGTCAGCCTCCACCAGGCCCCCACTCATGTCCAACTCATGTTCCCCACCCCCCCACCCCCCAGCACTGTGGGGCACCTGCCAGCAGGCCCCCACCCATGTCTCCCACCCCCCACCCCCCAGCAGTGCAGGGGTACCCACCACCAGGCCCCCACCCATGTCTCCCAGCACCCCCACCCCCGAGCCACCAGGGGCAGCCTCCACCAGGCCCCCACTCATGTCTCCCACCACCCCCACCCCCCAGCAGTGCAGGGTCACCCTCCACCAGGCCCCCACCCATGTCTCCCACCCCCCCACCCCCCAGCAGTGCAAGGGCAGCCTCCACCAGGCCCCCACCCATGTCTCCCACCACCCCCCACCCCCTGCAGTGCAGGGGCAGCCTCCACCAGGCCCCCACTCATGTCTCCCACCACCCCCACCCCCCAGCAGTGCAGGGTCACCCTCCACCAGGCCCCCACCCATGTCTCCCACCCCCCCACCCTCCAGCACTGTGGGGCACCTGCCAGCAGGCCCCCACCCATGTCTCCCACCACCCCCACCCCCCAGCAGTGCAGGGTCACCCTCCACCAGGCCCCCACCCATGTCTCCCACCACCCCCAACCCCCAGCAGTGCAAGGGCAGCCTCCACCAGGCCCCCACTCATGTCTCCCAGCACCCCCACCCCCCAGCCATCAGGGTCACCCGCCAGCAGGCCCCCACCCAAGTCCAACTCATGATCCCCACCCCCCCACCCCCCAGCAGTGCAGGGGCACCCTCCACCAGGCCCCCACCCATGTCTCCCACCACCCCCACCCCCCAGCAGTGCAGGGGCACCCTCCACCAGGCCCCCACCCATGTCTCCCACCACCCCCACCCCCCAGCAGTGCAGGGGCAGCCTCCACCAGGCCCCCACCCATGTCCCCTATTACCCCCAACCCCAGCACTGTGGGACACCTGCCAGCAGTCCCCCACCCATGTCTCCCACCACCCCCACCCCCAGCAGTGCAGGGTCTCCCTCCACCAGGCCCCCACCCATGTCTCCCACAACCCCCACCCCCCAGCAGTGCAAGGGCAGCCTCCACCAGGCCCCCACTCATGTCTCCCACCACCCCCACCCCCCAGCAGTGCAGGGGCAGCCTCCACCAGGCCCCCACCCATGTCCCCTATTACCCCCACCCCCCAGCAGTGCAGGGGCTGCCTCCACCAGGCCCCCACTCTTGTCTCCCAGCACCCCCACCCCCCAGCCACCAGGGGCACTCGCCAGCAGGCCCCCACCCATGTCCAACTCATGTTCCCCACCCCCCCACCCCCCAGCAGTGCAGGGGCACCCTCCACCAGGCCCCCACCCATGTCTCCCATCACCCCCACCCCCCAGCAGTGCAAGGGCAGCCTCCACCAGGCCCCCACCCGTGTCCCCTATTACCCCCACTCTCCAGCACTGTGGGGCACCTGCCAGCAGGCCCCCACCCATGTCTCCCACAACCCCCACCCCCCAGCCACCAGGGGCAGCCTCCACCAGGCCCCCACTCATGTCTCCCACCACCCCCACCCCCCAGCAGTGCAGGGTCACCCTCCACCAGGCCCCCACCCATGTCTCCCACCCCCCACCCCCCAGCACTGTGGGGCACCTGCCAGCAGGCCCCCACCCATGTCCAACTCATGTCCCCCACCCCCCATCACTGTGGGGCACCTGCCAGCAGGCCCCCACCCATGTCTCCCACCACCCACACCCCCCAGCAGTGCAGGGTCACCCTCCACCAGGCTCCCACCCATGTCTGCCACCCCCCCACCCCCCAGGACTGTGGGGCACCTGCCAGCAGGCCCCCACCCATGTCTCCCACCACCCCCACCCCCCAGCAGTGCAGGGTCACCCTCCATCTTGCCCCCACCGATGTCTCCCACCCTCCCACCCCCCAGCACTGTGGGGCACCTGCCAGCAGGCCCCCACTCATGTCCAACTCATGTACCCCTGCACCCCCACCCCCCAGCACTGTGGGGCACCTGCCAGCAGACCCCCACCCATGTCTCCCACCACCCCCACCCCCCAGCAGTGCAGGGTCACCCTCCACCAGGCCCCCACCCATGTCTCCCACCACCCCCACCCCCCAGCACTGTGGGGCACCTGCCAGCAGGCCCCCACTCATGTCCAACTCATGTACCCCTGCACCCCCACCCCCCAGCACTGTGGGGCACCTGCCAGCAGGCCCCCACCCATGTCTCCCACCAGCCCCAACCCCCAGCAGTGCAAGGGCAGCCTCCACCAGGCCCCCACTCATGTCTCCCACCACCCCCACCCCCAGCAGTGCAAGGGCAGCCTCCACCAGGCCCCCACCCATGTCTCCCACCACCCCCACCCCCCAGCAGTGCAAGGGCAGCCTCCACCAGGCCCCCACTCATGTCTCCCACCACCCCAACCCCCAGCAGTGCAAGGGCAGCCTCCACCAGGCCCCCACCCATGTCTCCCACCAACCCCCACCCCCCAGCCACCAGGGGCAGCCTCCACCAGGCCCCCACTCATGTCTCCCACCACCCCCACCCCCCAGCAGTGCAGGGTCACCCTCCACCAGGCCCCCACCCATGTCTCCCACCCCCCACCCCCCAGCACTGTGGGGCACCTGCCAGCAGGCCCCCACCCATGTCCAACTCATGTCCCCCACCCCCCATCACTATGGGGCACCTGCCAGCAGGCCCCCACCCATGTCTCCCACCACCCACACCCCCCAGCAGTGCAGGGTCACCCTCCACCAGGCTCCCACCCATGTCTGCCACCCCCCACCCCCCAGGACTGTGGGGCACCTGCCAGCAGGCCCCCACCCATGTCTCCCACCACCCCCACCCCCCAGCAGTGCAGGGTCACCCTCCATCAGGCCCCCACCCATGTCTCCCACCCCCCCACCCCCCAGCACCGTGGGGCACCTGCCAGCAGGCCCCCACTCATGTCCAACTCATGTACCCCTGCACCCCCACCCCCCAGCACTGTGGGGCACCTGCCAGCAGACCCCCACCCATGTCTCCCACCACCCCCACCCCCCAGCAGTGCAGGGTCACCCTCCACCAGGCCCCCACCCATGTCTCCCACCACCCCCACCCCCCAGCACTGTGGGGCACCTGCCAGCAGGCCCCCACTCATGTCCAACTCATGTACCCCTGCACCCCCACCCCCCAGCACTGTGGGGCACCTGCCAGCAGGCCCCCACCCATGTCTCCCACCAGCCCCAACCCCCAGCAGTGCAAGGGCAGCCTCCACCAGGCCCCCACTCATGTCTCCCACCACCCCCACCCCCAGCAGTGCAAGGGCAGCCTCCACCAGGCCCCCACCCATGTCTCCCACCACCCCCACCCCCCAGCAGTGCAAGGGCAGCCTCCACCAGGCCCCCACTCATGTCTCCCACCACCCCAACCCCCAGCAGTGCAAGGGCAGCCTCCACCAGGCCCCCACCCATGTCTCCCACCAACCCCCACCCCCCAGCAGTGCAAGGGCAGCCTCCACCAGGCCCCCACTCATATCTCCCACCACCCCCACCCCCCAGCAGTGCAAGGGCAGCCTCCACCAGGCCCCCACCCATGTCTCCCACCACCCCCACCCCCCACCAGTGCAAGGTCAGCCTCCACCAGGCCCCCACTCATGTCCAACTCATGTTCCCCACCCCCCCACCCCCCAGCACTGTGGGGCACCTGCCAGCAGGCCCCCACCCATGTCTCCCACCCCCCACCCCCCAGCAGTGCAGGGGTACCCACCACCAGGCCCCCATCCATGTCTCCCAGCACCCCCACCCCCCAGCCACAAGGGGTAGCCTCCACCAGGCCCCCACTCATGTCTCCCACCACCCCCACCCCCCAGCAGTGCAGGGTCACCCTCCACCAGGCCCCCACCCATGTCTCCCACCCCCCCAACCCCCAGCAGTGCAAGGGCAGCCTCCACCAGGCCCCCACTCATGTCTCCCACCACCCCCACCCCCAGCAGTGCAGGGGCAGCCTCCACCAGACCCCCACCCATGTCCCCTATTACCCCCAGCAGTGCAGGGGCAGCCTCCACCAGGCCCCCACTCATGTCTCCCACCACCCCCACCCCCCAGCAGTGCAGGGTCACCCTCCACCAGGCCCCCACCCATGTCTCCCACCCCCCCACCCTCCAGCACTGTGGGGCACCTGCCACCAGGCCCCCACCCATGTCTCCCACAACCCCCACCCCCCAGCAGTGCAAGGGCAGCCTCCACCAGGCCCCCACTCATGTCTCCCACCACCCCCACCCCCCAGCAGTGCAGGGGCAGCCTCCACCAGGCCCCCACCCATGTCCCCTATTACCCCCACCCCCCAGCAGTGCAGGGGCAGCCTCCACCAGGCCCCCACTCTTGTCTCCCAGCACCCCCACCCCCCAGCCACCAGGGGCACTCGCCAGCAGGCCCCCACCCATGTCCAACTCATGTTCCCCACCCCCCCACCCCCCGCAGTGCAGGGGCACCCTCCACCAGGCCCCCACCCATGTCTCCCATCACCCCCACCCCCCAGCAGTGCAAGGGCAGCCTCCACCAGGCCCCCACCCATGTCCCCTATTACCCCCACTCTCCAGCACTGTGGGGCACCTGCCAGCAGGCCCCCACCCATGTCTCCCACAACCCCCACCCACCAGCAGTGCAGGGTCACCCTCCACCAGGCCCCCACCCATGTCTCCCAGCACCCCCACCCCCCAGCCACCAGGAGCAGCCTCCACCAGGCCCCCACTCATGTCTCCCACCACCCCCACCCCCCAGCAGTGCAGGGTCACCCTCCACCAGGCCCCCACCCATGTCTCCCACCCCCCCACCCCCCAGCACTGTGGGGCACCTGCCAGCAGGCCCCCACCCATGTCCAACTCATGTCCCCCACCCCCCATCACTGTGGGGCACCTGCCAGCAGGCCCCCACCCATGTCTCCCACCACCCCCACCCCCCAGCAGTGCAGGGTCACCCTCCACCAGGTCCCCACCCATGTCTGCCACCCCCCCACCCCCCAGCACTGTGGGGCACCTGCCAGCAGGCCCCCACCCATGTCTCCCACCACCCCCACCCCCCAGCAGTGCAGGGTCACCCTCCATCAGGCCCCCACCCATGTCTCCCACCCCCCCCACCCCCCAGCACTGTGGGGCACCTGCCAGCAGGCCCCCACTCATGTCCAACTCATGTACCCCTGCACCCCCACCCCCCAGCACTGTGGGGCACCTGCCAGCAGACCCCCACCCATGTCTCCCACCACCCCCACCCCCCCCACCCCCCAGCAGTGCAGGGTCACCCTCCACCAGGCCCCCACCCATGTCTCCCACCACCCCCACCCCCCAGCAGTGCAAGGGCAGCCTCCACCAGGCCCCCACTCATGTCTCCCACCACCCCACCCCCCAGCAGTGCAAGGGCAGCCTCCACCAGGCCCCCACCCATGTCTCCCACCAACCCCCACCCCCAGCAGTGCAAGGGCAGCCTCCACCAGGCCCCCACTCATATCTCCCACCACCCCCACCCCCCAGCAGTGCAAGGGCAGCCTCCACCAGGCCCCCACCCATGTCTCCCACCACCCCCACCCCCCAGCAGTGCAAGGTCAGCCTCCACCAGGCCCCCACTCATGTCCAACTCATGTTCCCCACCCCCCCACCCCCCAGCACTGTGGGGCACCTGCCAGCAGGCCCCCACCCATGTCTCCCATCCCCCACCCCCCAGCAGTGCAGGGGTACCCACCACCAGGCCCCCACCCATGTCTCCCAGCACCCCCACCCCCCAGCCACCAGGGGCAGCCTCCACCAGGCCCCCACTCATGTCTCCCACCACCCCCACCCCCCAGCAGTGCAGGGTCACCCTCCACCAGGCCCCCACCCATGTCTCCCACCCCCCCACCCCCCAGCAGTGCAAGGGCAGCCTCCACCAGGCCCCCACTCATGTCTCCCACCACCCCCACCCCCAGCAGTGCAGGGGCAGCCTCCACCAGACCCCCACCCATGTCCCCTATTACCCCCAGCGGTGCAGGGGCAGCCTCCACTAGGCCCCCACTCATGTCTCCCACCACCCCCACCCCCCAGCAGTGCAGGGTCACCCTCCACCAGGCCCCCACCCATGTCTCCCACCCCCCCACCCTCCAGCACTGTGGGGCACCTGCCAGCAGGCCCCCACCCATGTCTCCCACCACCCCCACCCCCCAGCAGTGCAGGGTCACCCTCCACCAGGCCCCCACCCATGTCTCCCACCACCCCCACCCCCCAGCAGTGCAAGGGCAGCCTCCACCAGGCCCCCACTCATGTCTCCCAGCACCCCCACCCCCCAGCCATCAGGGGCACCCGCCAGCAGGCCCCCACCCAAGTCCAACTCATGATCCTCACCCCCCCACCCCCCAGCAGTGCAGGGGCACCCTCCACCAGGCCCCCACCCATGTCTAACACCACCCCCACCCCCCAGCAGTGCAGGGACAGCCTCCACCAGGCCCCCACCCATGTCCCCTATTACCCCTAACCCCAGCACTGTGGGACACCTGCCAGCAGTCCCCCACCCATGTCTCCCACCACCCCCACCCCCCAGCAGTGCAGGGTCACCCTCCACCAGGCCCCCACCCATGTCTCCCACAACCCCCACCCCCCAGCAGTGCAAGGGCAGCCTCCACCAGGCCCCCACTCATGTCTCCCACCACCCCCACCCCCCAGCAGTGCAGGGGCAGCCTCCACCAGGCCCCCACCCATGTCCCCTATTACCCCCACCCCCCAGCAGTGCAGGGGCAGCCTCCACCAGGCCCCCACTCTTGTCTCCCAGCACCCCACCCCCCAGCCACCAGGGGCACTCGCCAGCAGGCCCCCACCCATGTCCAACTCATGTTCCCCACCCCCCCCACCCCCCGCAGTGCAGGGGCACCCTCCACCAGGCCCCCACCCATGTCTCCCATCACCCCCACCCCCCAGCAGTGCAAGGGCAGCCTCCACCAGGCCCCCACCCATGTCCCCTATTACCCCCACTCTCCAGCACTGTGGGGCACCTGCCAGCAGGCCCCCACCCATGTCTCCCACAACCCCCACCCCCCAGCAGTGCAGGGTTACCCTCCACCAGGCCCCCACCCATGTCTCCCAGCACCCCCACCCCCCAGCCACCAGGGGCAGCCTCCACCAGGCCCCCACTCATGTCTCCCACCACCCCCACCCCCCAGCAGTGCAGGGTCACCCTCCACCAGGCCCCCACCCATGTCTCCCACCCCCCACCCCCCAGCACTGTGGGGCACCTGCCAGCAGGCCCCCACCCATGTCCAACTCATGTCCCCCACCCCCATCACTGTGGGGCACCTGCCAGCAGGCCCCCACCCATGTCTCCCACCACCCCCACCCCCCAGCCGTGCAGGGTCACCCTCCACCAGGCCCCCACCCATGTCTGCCACCCCCCAGCACTGTGGGGTACCTGCCAGCAGGCCCCCACCCATGTCTCCCACCACCCCACCCCCCAGCAGTGCAGGGCACCCTCCATCAGGCCCCCACCCATGTCTCCCACCCCCCCCCACCCCCCAGCACTGTGGGGCACCTGCCAGCAGGCCCCCACTCATGTCCAACTCATGTACCCCTGCACCCCCACCCCCCAGCACTGTGGGGCACCTGCCAGCAGACCCCCACCCATGTCTCCCACCACCCCCACCCCCCAGCAGTGCAGGGTCACCCTCCACCTGGCCCCCACCCATGTCTCCCACCACCCCCACCCCCCAGCACTGTGGGGCACCTGCCAGCAGGCCCCCACTCATGTCCAACTCATGTACCCCTGCACCCCCATCCCCCAGCACTGTGGGGCACCTTCCAGCAGGCCCCCACCCATGTCTCCCACCACCCCACCCCCCAGCAGTGCAAGGGCAGCCTCCACCAGGCCCCCACTTATGTCTCCCACCCCCCAGCAGTGCAGGGGCAGCCTCCACCAGGCCCCCACCCATGTCCCCTATTACCCCCACCCCCCAGCAGTGCAGGGGCAGCCTCCACCAGGCCCCCACCCATGTCCCCTATTACCCCCACCCCCCAGCAGTGCAGGGTCACCCTCCACCAGGCCCCCACCCATGTCTCCCACCCCCCCACCCCCCAGCACTGTGGGGCACCTGCTAGCAGGCCCCCACCCATGTCTCCCACCACCCTCACCCCCAGCAGTGCAGGGTCACCCTCCACCAGGCCCCCACCCATGTCTCCCACCCCCCCACCCCCCAGCACTGTGGGGCACCTGCCAGCAGGCCCCCACTCATGTCCAACTCATGTACCCCTGCACCCCCACCCCCCAGCACTGTGGGGCACCTGCCAGCAGGCCCCCACCCATGTCTCCCACCACCCCCACCCCCAGCAGTGCAGGGTCACCCTCCACCAGGCCCCCACCCATGTCTCCCACCACCCCCACCCCCCAGCACTGTGGGGCACCTGCCAGCAGGCCCCCACTCATGTCCAACTCATGTACCCCTGCACCCCCACCCCCCAGCACTGTGGGGCACCTGCCAGCACGCCCCCACCCATGTCTCCCACCACCCCACCCCCCAGCAGAGCAGGGCCACCCTCCACCAAGCCCCCACCCATGTCTCCCACCCCCCCACCCCACAGCACTGTGGGGCACCTGCCAGCAGGCCCCCACCCATTTCTCCCACCACCCCCACCCCCACCCCCCAGCAGTGCAGGGTCACCCTCCACCAGGCCCCCACCATGTCTCCCACCCCCCCACCCCCCAGCACTGTGGGGCACCTGCCAGCAGGCCCCCACTCATGTCCAACTCATGTACCCCTGCACCCCCACCCCCCAGCACTGTGGGGAACCTGCCAGCAGGCCCCCACCCATGTCCCCCACCACCCCACCCCCCAGCAGTGCAGAGGCAGCCTCCACCAGGCCCCCACCCATGTCTCCCACCACCCCCACCCCCCAGCAGTGCAGGGGCAGCCTCCACCAGGCCCCCACCCATGTCTCCCAACCCCCCAGCAGTGCAGGGGCACCCTCCACCAGGCCCCCACCCATGTCTCCCACCACTCCCACCCCCCAGCACTGTGGGGCACCTGCCAGCAGGCCCCCACCCATGTGCAACTCATGTTCCCCAGCCAACATGTCATCACAATCTAGATCCCTGGTCCCTATGGTCAGCCTCCAAATGCAAAACACCCACCCGAGTATTGCATCCACCCACTCATAATTTGCAATTACATGACAGAACACCAATTGCAAGTTCCGAAACAAACACATGTCCCTCACATACACCCAATGGGTGTCAGTGAATCTCAAAACCCATATCATGATATGCATGAAACCAATGAGATGATACTACACATTGAAGTTCGATCAAAAAATATGTATTAAAGGAAACATAAATAGAATCAAAAATAAAGAAACAGAAATGTGAATGTACAAAAATGAAAAGAAGCATGTCCGTGAAAAAAAGCAAAACCAAAAATCATAATCCAAAGTAATGGTGTCCAAAGTCACTGTCCACAAAACAAAATCCAATGGGAAATAAAAAAGAAAGCCATTGCTCCATGGTTAAAATGTGAAAGAAAAATACAATCCAACAATGAACTATGTACATACGAACAAGCCAGGATCCATTATCCCAACACAAGAAAGGAAACCTATCTAACTACACTAACTAATAAAATAAACTATATACAAAAATGTGGCCAATGTCCGAAAGGTCCAAAATAAATCCCCAAAAAAATGAAACCTAACACTACCTACATAACTATGTACAAGGGCAGCGGGCTAGTTTGACGGCTCACTTGTGGATGTCCCGGGCCAGGGCATCATCGAACTCCTGCTCAATGTCCCGGAGGCGGTCCGCCTCCATGGCCAAGAGGGTCCGCAGGGCCGTCTACGTGTCCACCTCCAAACCCCTGCGGATTGCCTCGAGGCACTCGGCCCACCTCAGGGCCCTCCGCATGGAGTTCTCCGCCCTGACCATTGTGCCTCTTCCGCCCGCTGCCGCTCCGCATCTATGGCGTGGACCAACCGCTGCCACACGGAAGACACTCTCTGTCCTGGGTCCTCCTGCCCTCCGGCCGATGCCTGCCTCTCCGATGTTGAAAGCCCTGAGCCTTCATGGCTCCCACCACGTTGCTGCTGCTGATGTGCCTCTGCCCGTGCACCGCCTCCTGCTGCCTGCACATCCTCCGCCGGCTGGGGTGCAGTCGTTGATGTGGCCACCCCTGCTGGACGTTCGACTCCTGACTGTGGCAGGGATGCCTCCTCCACCAGCCTGGCCGCACCGTCAGAGGCAGCTCCACAGGGCACCCAGGTGACTGATGGGTGGGAAGATGGCACGGAGGACGACTGGCGCGTAGGGGGTTCAGTTGAGGAGGGGGTCGTAGCAAGCCCCATCATACGGAGGAATCCGGCCTGGGTGACCTGTCCCAGCAGGCTGACGCGGTCAACGAGCCATTCGAGATGACGTGCAGTCTCCTCATGAAAAGACTGCAGGTCACCTCGCATGGCCCGTTGACGCAATGCCACACCACTCAGAACAGGCTCCACCCGGACCCGGATAGCCACATCCGCAGGCAGAGGAAGGCCAGTTGTCGTGAGCTCATCCCCTGCCTGAAAACGGGTCTGGACGTAGGCATCCCTGCTGGTGCAAGATGATGCAGGGACAGGATCAGGGACAGGATTGCACACAGGCACCTCCGCGGCGGCCTGTGCTGCCTCCTGTCCCTGGTCCTGCACTGCACCACTAGCACCAGTGGGGTCCCCACCTCCAGACCCGTCTCTGTTGCTTGCACGGCCTCCTCCTCCACCAAACCCCCCACCAACCTGGATGACTCCGTGCCATCTTTCCCTGTTGGGCCCTGTGGGGTTCCAGCTGCCCCCTGTCCAACTCCAACCTCCGCCTCTTGGACCTCCCCCCGGCAGCTGCGGCCTGGGACGCGGCACCGGACTCCTCACTCCCCGACGAGATCACAACATGGGAGGGGAGGGGAGCCGGGCCTTGCGTCTCCGGCTGGCGGTGGGATCCCCGCCGCTGTGCTCCACAGCACCTTCTCCGCCCTCTTCATCAGTTGACGCTGCAGACAGGGAGAAATAAAACTCAGGCATCAGGGCACTGTACAATGGACACGTACACACATGACAGTTGTACATGAGTGACATTGGCAAACCTCAGACATGGCATCACAATCCCCAACACACATGTCATTTCAACTCACACACATGAGCCATGCCACAGCCATATGGCAACTGCCAGCACCATCCATACACATACAACAGCATGAGCAGGCAAAGGTGAGCCAGACATCACATGCAACACAGGAAGTGCACCACACATGTACACACACCACCACACTTGCATGCATGTGTACACCTCTGCCAAGTGTCGCAGTGTTCAGAACGGCATCCATGTCACATCTGCCGATCAGGCTTCCACATACCGCTGTCACATGCATCCATGTTGCATCACTGTTGCACCCTTGTCAAATACACACACATGCACATGTACACAGTGCTGATACATGCAGATGAAAACAACATACATGCGTGACATCACGGACATGTCTACTTACATACACATTCATCCAAACATGTGTGCCCACACAACTGCATTTGGCATGCAAGCCTACACACACAAGCACCATCCATGTCTCACACATTCCAGCCCTCGCATGTGTTAGCCCCACGGCCCTGTACACCCCCACCCATACTCGACCCCATACGAACAGATGTGCAACCTGCACACTACTGAAAAATCACCACACGCACAGCTCACAATCAGGATGCATGTACACTTACCGCTCGACTCCAGACGGGTCTGCCTCTCAAGGACCTGGACGTGGAGCGCTGGGGATATGCGTTCCAGGACCCTCATCTGTTCTTCCGACAAGTGGCCCCGGCGCCCCTTGGCATCCGCTGCCTTCAAGAGGCGCCGGGCCTTGTTCAGGGTCCTGGACCTGAAGTCCTCCCAGCGCTTCTTGACATGTTGTAAGTCTCCGACTGCCACCCCCTCCGCGTTGATGGCAGTCACGATGTCAGTCCAGATCCGAGTCCGTCCTTCCTTGTCGGCGCGGGAACTTCCGAAGAGGGCATCATACTGCCCCAGGACTTGCTCCACCAGGACACCAACTTCGGTGGCACTGAAGCTGGTGCCCCTCTGCCTCTCTGGCCGGGGGTTGTCAGTGGTCTCAGATGGTGTTTGCCCCGACATGACAACCCCAGAGGCAGGAGTGGGTGGGCAACTGGGTCCTGGGGCTGGGCTGTGGAGCGATGGAATCCCAGTCGGGAGTCTTTGGTACCAGCAGGGGTGGTCACAGCAACAGCACCCCTGGCTGATGTGCAGGCAGCAAATGGCAGGGCACGTGGGCAGCAGGCAGTCAGGCAGCAGCAGATGGCAGGTGGGAGAGTGCTCGGGGCTCTGGGGGGCAGTAGTTCGGCCTTCTGGGCAGGAGCGTGGTCTTCCGTGTGCTTACGCGTGGCCAGCTTGATACGGAGTGAATTGGCACGTGAAAATCCTGCACGTCTGCGTGTAAATCGAGGAAAGGCCCTTAGCGCGTATGCACGTCAGCACGCATATGCGATTTCATTGGACCAAAGGCCCTTAGCGCGTGAGCGCGTCTGTGACGTGACGCGTGTGGGTGTTTCCCTCATTACACGTGATGACAGAGCACACGTGGATTTCCACCAATCGCGTGTGAAAGTTCCCGCGCACCCTGAAACACACGTACCCAGGCCAATCGCGGGTACGCTCACTTCCCTCCGATTACACGCGATGACACTCCGACGTACAGTTTTACCACGTATCCGAATACGGGAAACCCGCGCATGGCAAAAGACGTGCACAGGCGTCAACGCGTCCGCCACACGAAGGCAGGCGGAAGCGTCCCCGCGCACAGCATAAAAGTGCGCGCAAACAACAAACGCGTATATACAGCTACGATGAATGCCCCATTTGTTGCAGCACTGATCGTGGGACACC
Organism: Ambystoma mexicanum; assembly: GCF_040938575.1. Classification (NCBI taxonomy): domain Eukaryota; kingdom Metazoa; phylum Chordata; class Amphibia; order Caudata; family Ambystomatidae; genus Ambystoma; species Ambystoma mexicanum. The sequence continues at coordinate 1,476,916,426 of NC_090934.1, forward strand.
GCAGGAGGAGGAGAATAGCCAGGGCACGCATTTTCGCACCACGGACAAGCCTTTTTGGGATGCCTGACGACCAGGTCTATGGCAGGTATAGGTTTTATATTCCACAACTCTCCAGGATCATCGGAACCAAGTGAAGGAGGTGTTACGAAGGCTACAGGAGAACCATTTGTACGCCAAGGCCGAGAAATGCACTTATGAGGCTACCGAAGTACCATACCTTGGGTTTATCCTGTCCTCCAAGGGTATCCGGATGGATCCCGATAAGATAAAGGCCATACTCAGATGGCCAGAACCTACCTCCATAAAAGAGATCCAACGATTTCTCGGTCTGGCGAATTTCTATCGCCGCTTCATTCCAAATTTCTCTGAGATGGTTCTTCCTCTGACTTTACTCCTTAAGAAGGACAGCATCTTTGATTGGAACCCAGCAGCCCAGTCCGCCTTTTCTGAACTGAAAAGACTATTCACTACTGCTCCGGTGCTTATACAACCGGACCAGTCTAAACCATTCATAGTGGAGACTGATGCCTCAGGTTGGTGCACACAGGCCTGGCACATACCAGGTGACAATCGATGATGACAAAGAGACAGTCAACTGTCACAACCCTACCACCCTGAGATAGTTGCCATGGAAGTGCCACATCGTCTGCATCCCTAGCTACTTAAACACAAGCTATCCCGTGTGACCAAAAGGCACACATATGACACATGACATGATATGGCCTATACACAAGTATTTCAAGGTGCGATGAGGCAGGGAGGGGGGAACAAGGGAAGACAGACAACGGTACTACTAGGCCAGGTGTCATTGAGATTGTGCAAGTGCAGGGGTAGGGGGTAGGGAAAAGTGCAAGGGGAAGGTGGGGGGGGGGTGCAGTACAGGGGAAGTAGCCCAAAAAAAAAATACATAGGTCGGCTGGTGGCAACTACAAAGGTAAGTGCAGACAAGTGCTGGGAAGGGTGGGCTGTAGGGATAGAGAGACAGTACTGCAGTGCAGGGGTTGCCAGGGAGGCAGTGCAAGTGGAGAGTGGCTGGGCCAGGGACCGAGGTCGGTGAGAGTGGCCCAGTTGCAGCTCCTGTGCAGTTCCAGTGAAGAATTCTGCAAGGGAGAGGCAGAGAGAAAGCAGAAGCAAAGAGGAAGGTCTTGAGGTGCTTCCAGAACTGGAGATGGTTCCCCTCAAGTTCAAGTCAGGCAGGAAGGCTGTTCCAGAGGGAGGGCCCTGCCGCAGAGAGAGATCTACCCCCAGCTAGTTGCTCTGAGAAGCGGATGACCCTGACATGCAAGGTGTGCATCACACACACCTGCAAAACAGGCCATGGCCATCACTGTCATGTCACTCAAACCCTCCCAAACCACAACATGACATGGCAAGCAATACCCATACACCAACACAGTAACGTTAAGGAACACATTGCCATGTCCTAAATGTACAGTCGCATCAGACAATGATGCCTGACCCGGAATCAGATGAAATGACAGACCAACAAAATCTCCCACACAAAATAAGTCATTTCCAAATGCATTACAAGAGTCGTAGACGTAACATAACAATGAATGCCTGTCTACATGCACATTGTGCATTGCAAAATCAACACTGCAGCTCATGTGTGCAGTGTCCTACTCCTGCAACACACTGCTCTGCGCACAGCACAGTGAACAGCCATTGTGTGTGATGCACACCCTGAGCATCACATCTAAGTGACAGACCACATCAAACAGCAAATTAGGCATGTACAGGATCCATAATCAGTCACAGAACATGTGCTGCAGGGACACAGTGGGCACCAGAAGGCAAACAGTGTACACGTGGATATGCAAGGGTGGGAGTACATATAGTGCATCAGAGTGCAAGTGTGTGGTTCTGCAAGCACATGCACTCCACATATGCATGTGCACTCAAGTGACCATAAGTGTTCTCTACACATCACATGTGAACATTCACCATGTGTACACCACAGCATGTCAAACCACAACTATCCCCTCGCACCTGAAAGGAAAACACAACACATGAACAGGCATTGATCAGCAGAACACAACATGTACATAGGATACCACCATTACAATGTCAGAGTGCCATCACACTGCAGGGCAAGGCAACTATCAACAACAACCCCCCCTCCCTCACAAATGACCATAACCCACTGAACAACTGCACCTGGGTCATGGAGCCTTCAAACCTCAATTCCACCTGGCCACAGGATCACCTTTACCCTTCGTCACCATCTCCCACCTTGTGTGTAAAAAGGTGCCTGCACCCTCATAATCAATGTCCAAAATAACAGAATCCAAGCCAGAAAAACGAACCAGAACACCCTCCAGTAGATGACTTGACGTAGCAGTACCTCACAAAGGCCAAGTACTACCACAATGATGCAACAACCAAGGTAGCACAGCAAAACAATGTCACGACAGGATGTGAAACATGTGTGGTACATGACATAGGATGATGCACCATGAACGGATGTGTACTGTCACAGGTCCCCTGTACAGGCGCGAGAGTGTCACGAAACAACCAACCCCACCATGTCCCGGGTGCCTGCAAGGTCAAACTCACACAGGCCCCTGAGACCCTGGTTGGGAAGGAGGTTCAGGGATATGCAGTCGGGACAGGTGTTGACACACTGGATGACTGGAATGAGTGGCAGGAGAGGGGAGGAGGAATGACACATGAAACTAGGGAATGCACGAAAATGTACTACCTGCATGAACACATACACAATCCAAACAAACTTGGACATCATTGTCATGGCCTTCTGTAGTCCAGGCTCAGGAGTGGTGCGAACCAACCACCCCCTCTAGGGTTTTGGCGCCTGCAAGTTCGGGGCTTACACAGGCATCCGCAACCTCAGCGGCGAAAGAGGGTCAGGGAACGTTGCTTGGATAGGTACGGGAAGCAGGAACACCGGGTAGAGGGTACAGGGTTCAAAATTGCATAGGATCACGGGTGATTAGGGAGAAAAAACATACCAAATTGAACCACACATACATCCATGCATTAGTACACTCCCCAGCAACCCTATGCAGAGCAGTTCGAAAAAAAAAACAAGACACTTAGCTCTGGTTTTGAGTGCTGGCCTCCTGCCTGCGCACTCTCAGGTCCGGTTACAGGAGCACTGCAATGCTGCAAAGAGAGCCACAGTCAACAACCTGTACGTGCCAATTACACAAAAATACAACACCAAACATGCCGCATAGCAACAAACTACTCTACAAACAGACAATCTGGTGTCGATGCTTCGTACCCATATATAACATCACCCCTGTGACGGGTCATACACAGTCAATGCAGTAAGTCAGCCGCTGGTGGGTGCGTGGCAAATGGAACACCAATTTGTCACAATTCACACAACATGCAATGTTCCCTTGGTAAGCAGACAGACCCATATAGCAAGCCATGACTTCAGAGCAAGTTGCGTACCACCATGACCGAAACAAAGTTGGCAGTGCATTTATCATAAAGTACATGGAAAAGACATGCACTGCACCCGAGTATGTCCCTTGCTGTATGTCCCTGTGAGCTGCCCCTTTCCATGTCTCGGAAGGCTACATGGTTGATACAAGTGCCTCAATGGACCTTGGTGTACCGGAGGGTATGTGCCACTGCCCCTGCATGTGTCCCAGACCACCCTACTATCAACAGCCATCAGTCCACCAACACATCTGAGCTGCATTGTGTGCTTCAACACCAATATTCGTCTAAGCTCACCCTCAGTGCTGTGACTAAGCCTGCATGTGCAACTTGCCTGGTGCAAGCTTTGCTGTGTCGTGGCCCCCCTGTGCTGCTCACCTTGCCTGGAGTTCCTTGGAACATGTCAGCAGTTCTCGGATGTGGGTCTGCAATCCCTGTGCCTCTGCTTGTGCACACATGTGCATGTGGGCACCAACAAACGGGTCCAGAATTCCGTCGTCCAATGGGCCATGTCTGCTGGCAAAGGTGCTCTGGAGGCTCATCCCCCTGCAGAAAGGGCATGAAACACATGATTAATGCTTCAAAGACATCTGTGTGTGTCTCATCAGGCATCTCATTACTTGACCATGTCAGAGAGTCACATCACAAATCACACCATCAGTCCGTCTTTCACATCCAAAGTGTGGAACACTATCTACAGCATGAATTGCAACAAGCATGTGTACATGAAAGATATGAAACATACTACACAATGCATAGCAATCAATGTACACATTAATCATGACACACCCCATCTAGCAAAAGCTGAACAGTGTACAATAACACCAAAATCATCCCCACTAGGGGTGTCAACACAAGTCACACAGCACCAGACATGCCACAGATATGACAGTCCAAAGCCCTTGTGTAATATTCTGTAACACCGAACCATCCTTGCGAGCCCATGGATAAGGGAGGCAGGAGTGGCATATGTGAGTCAAGGACCCCAAGCAGCAAACACATACACAAGACTAGCCTGAAGGGCCCAGCTGGAATAGACAGTGGATGCCTTCAAAAGCCACAAAGCACCGCACCGTCACATGAAAGCACAATAGACTAGCAATTTTAAACTAAATCAACTATTAACTAATTACACTAACAATGGAAAACCTACATTACCTAATTAAACTAACTATCAAACAGAAACTTAACTAACTAAACTAAAAGAAAAATCAGAAATGGCCACATACGACCCAGGGGGGAGGGGAGGCACCCAGGAGGGGGGAGGTACAGGGTGCTGCTCAACATCCACATGCGATGATGCTGAGCCAAAAAAAAAACCTCCATGGGCTCAACGCCTGCACAGCCCGACCTATGTGGGAGATAGATGGTCGTCCGAGTCTGGCTCATCCTGTAAAGGAGGACGTGGCACAGTAGCCTGGCCACGCCTAGCCACAGCTTGCGCCTCGTCGGCAGCAAGTCTGCCGGACGGGTGAGCCTGGTTCTGTGTGGCGATGTGACATAGGTCTGCATGCAGAACCTCACGTGATACACGTGCTTCCTCTTGCAAGGTAGCACGTGTAACAAGGAGTTCCTCCTGCAAGGCCTGGCTGGACAACCATTGCACCTCCCGGCAAGCCTGTAGCTCAGCCGAGATGGTACGCTCAAGCTGTGCAAACCTCTCCTCTGCCTGCTGCCTCTGGGACATCATAAGGACACCCAGAGTGGATCTGAGGGAAGCATACTCCTCCCTCAGGGCATCCATGTGCGCCTCTGCATGAGCAGCAATTGCTTGACGCAGAGACGACATTTCAGCCTGGTGTGCCCTGTCTGAGGCCGCCATGCCCAATCTGAGCGAGCAGGCCGTGGACCGTGCCGCCTGCTGCTGGAGAAGCACCTGCCTAGCAGGAGGGAGCACAGATCGGGCCACACGCTCCATGCTCTCAGCGATGTTCTCCATTGCTGCCCCCTGCCATTCGGAATTGGCAGTCATGTCTTGCTCCCACTCAGTATACAGCAGTTGCGTGCAGCGACCGCGTTGCCGGGCTTGACCCCTGCGGGACCCAAGAACCGGGGGTCCTCGCTGTGTTGGCACCGCCCACGGCTGCACGACTACATGCCCCCGTCGACGTGATGTCCCAGGCACATCAGTGACTGGTGTGGAGGGTGACCCTGCGTCCCGATCCACCACGGGCGGAGGAACCAGGACTGTCTGATCCCTCAGTGCAGGTGTCGCAGACAGAGGAGTGTCCACATCAGAATCACTCACCCCTGACACATGGACTTGATGCTCATCCAACTCAACATGGACGTCAGAGTCGTCATCAAGGCTGGACTCATAGGCAGCCAGAGACAAGATGGACTGCAGCACTTGGGGGTTTTCGTGGCCTACCACCCGACGACCCCCACTAGTGCCGGGTTGATGTAGTGTTACCAACCCTGTGTCTGGCATGACAACACCATCCTCCGCCTCCATTGCGTCATCACCTGAAAAATAGAGAGAAAAAAGGTCACTACACATGTCAGAAGCACACGACACACACACACACCGACAGCAAACGCATCCAGCAGACATGTGACACACAACATATAACCTGGCATGCATGCTGGGTCTACTTTGAATAGCTTCTGTGATCAGACCTGTTGAAAGGTGGCAGTTTCCATGGAAGTGGGTCTATGCAGTGCAGAAAATGTGTACGCCACTCACTACCTACATGTACAAGCACTCCATGGCGTGTGCCAGGAAATGTGAAGGCAGTGCAATGTCAAATTCACACATCACATGCATTGTGCATTCAATGTGTACCATATCTAGAAGCCAAGCACCCCTCCACCCCAGTACCAAAGCAGGGATGCCTAGCATGGTATCAAAAGGCTGACCATACACCTGTGTATTGACAGGCAGTGTTGACTGGCATCAACAGCTTAATGTGATTCAAGTGACAACACTGCAAATGATGCTGGGACAGTAAGCAGGACACATGATGAAAACTCTGGAGGCCGCCCACGTGTGAAGAAGACACAACAAGAGTTGTACAGAGTCATTGGCCATTGAACAGGCTGAGGCCTGTGAGCCACACAGATTGTCAGAGCCTAAACATGTGTGCAACGCAGGACTGAGCCACAGTTGACATGGGAAGGCTGATGAGATGGCAGGCAATGTATGTAACCAAGGACTTATATTACAGTGATCATCCAGTCAAGGACACATAGGGGCATGCGTGCAATGCACATGGAGCATGAATGGGCACTCATGTCCCTGCGGGACATTTGACCCATGCACCGTACAAGTGAGATACCCTGCATCGAGTACTAAGGCTGTACCACACGGCATATGTCTGGCAGATTCTACGCTGGAAGTTAGCATCTACACAGGACACATGAACAAGAAAGTACACATTGGCAAGATTGAAGCAGACCAGTGCAAAGGTGGAACTGGGGTGCAGAGTGGCGGAGGAGGGGCAAGGGAGCATGCCTACATGGAGTCCCGCATGCAGGCAGAGGAGACATGCATGACGGAAGCATTGCATTACTTACACATCAGAACCATGTACACGTCACATGTAGCAGCAATCATGCACAACACATCCCACAAGTGAAACACACACGTCCTCAACAAACATGCATCAACACTCACTGGACTGCGCATCAAAGTCCAGCATCTCTCCCAATCCTTCTACCAATTCAGGTGGTATGAACTCATGCGGAGTGAGCTCTTCCTCCTCTGGTGCAGGCCCACCGCCAGTCACCAGAGTCAAGTTGTAATTAGAGGCACGCTTAGCCTTAGTGCTGCGCTTGATGTCATTCCAACGCTTTTTGCACTCCTGCGCCGTGCGCACCTCATGGCCGAATGAACTGACATGTTCCGCAACATTGCTTCCAGTGGGTGTCATGTTGGGCACCCGTAGTCTGACTATTGGCACCCACTAGCATGTCACGGCTGTGGCCCCGCACGTAGTCCACGAGGAAGTCCAGTTCCTGCTTACAGAAAGGCTTCTTCCTCAACGTGCAGGAGGTCGTGGCTGTGTGTGGGGTCCCAACCTGTGCTGCAGGTGCAACCTTCCTCCTCTTGGACTGTGGCGCAGACCCTGGCTGGCTAATGCCGCCCTGACCAGTATGGCCAGTGGGTTCGGTGGATTGAGCCAAGGGAGTGGCAGGTGGAGGGATGACCAAAGGCCTGACAGTGTCAGTGGCAGATGGGTGCCCACTAATGGACCCTGCGCAGCAACATCAGCTGTGGCAGGGTCATTGACCGCAACGGTCCTGGTTGGCAGACTCACAACCGGGGTGCTGTTGGGTGCCTCTGCCCCTGCACTTGCCAACACCCGGCTGTTCGGGGCAGCAGATGACATGACTGCCCCAGGGACACGTGTCTTGGTCTGAGCAGCCCGGCGTGCCCCTATCGTTTCCCCCCTGGCCTGTTGGAGATCTACCAAGGGCTCTTCAAGTGCCAACGCAGCCTGCGCTGGCAGACCCTGAGCCTGGGTGGCCGTGTCCAAAGCTGCACCTGCAGCTACCACTACCCTTGGGCCCGTGGCAGTCGATGGAACGGACTGCCGGGTCGAACGGGTGCCAGTGCCAGATGCAGGAGCTGCATCCCCCGGAACCACAGGGGGTGGTGGCATGACTGCACCGACACATGGCACAACATTGTGCTCAAGTGGCGCACCCCTGCCTCTTCCCCCTCTGTGGCTGTCCTGGACACCCTGGAGTCCCCCTACTCCCTGGTCACCACGGCCACGTCCCCGACCACGCCCGCCACGAGGAGGACACCCAGCTGAGGCGCCCCTCACCTTTGGTGCCCTCCCAACCATGGCACAGATGTAGTAGTGCTGGCACAAATGGAGTGGTGCCAATGGGAGGTGTCCACCACAATTGACCTTGGCAATTGGGGTGAAGGGGGTGGGAAGCAAGATGTTAACAGCCCCCCTGCACCTGCAAGGTTGTATGTGACCCCGGTGATGTGGTGATGGGTCACGCAATGCTCAGGCACCCCAAAACTGCAGTAAAACCGTGCACGCAACCCTGCAGCCTACGTGCGTGGATTCAACCTCCCGCAGTACGCGGTGGCACCAAGTAACAGGAATAACGAGTATGCGTGGGACACGCAGGGTACTATGACATCAAAAATGGGTACGATACACAGGGGCACCCGCAGTGGGAAAAAGAGCGTGTGCGACTCACCGTCTGACTAGCACGATGCAGAAAAACACGCGTAGCCAATACCCCCGCCAAAAGAAGAGATACGTCCTTGATAGCTGTGAAGTTGTGATGGCGCGCGAAAAAACAGGAAGCAGCAACACACGTCGGTCTCCACGAAAGGCACGAACAGCGAACTGCTGGGCCCGCTCACCTTTAACCCGTGTTGAGGGAAACGCACGCGCACGTCACGTCACTTACGCGCATGGGCCCTTTGTTCGTATTACACCCGGACGTGCAGTTTTTTACGCGCACTGAAATGCCCATGCACGCCTGTACGCGTCACGTCACAGGGGCGCTTGTGCTTGAGGGGCCTTCTGTCCAATGAAATTGCGTATGTGTGCAGACGCGCTTACGCGCTAAGGGCCTTTCCTCGAATTACACGCTGACGTGCCGAATTTTCACGTGCCAAATCACTCTGTATCAAGCTGGCCACGCGTAAGCACACGGAAGACCACGCTCCTGCCCAGAAGGCCGAACTACTGCCCCCCAGAGCCCCGAGCACGCTCCCACCTGCCATCTGCTGCTGCCTGACTGCCTGCTGCCCACGTGCCTGCCATTTGCTGCCTGCACATCAGCCAGGGGTGCTGTTGCTGTGACCACCCCTGCTGGAACCGAAGACTCCCGACTGGGATTCCATCGCTCCACAGCCCAGCCCCAGGACCCAGTTGCCCACCCACTCCTGCCTCTGGGGTTGTCATGTCGGGGCAAACACCATCTGAGACCACTGACAACCCCGGCCAGAGAGGCAGAGGGGCACCAGCTTCAGTGCCACCGAAGTTGGTGTCCTGGTGGAGCAAGTCCTGGGGCAGTATGATGCCCTCTTCGGAAGTTCCCGCGCCGACAAGGAAGGACGGACTCGGATCTGGACTGACATCGTGACTGCCATCAACGCGGAGGGGGTGGCTGTCCGCGACTTACAACATGTCAGGAAGCGCTGGGAGGACTTCAGGTCCAGGACCCTGAACAAGGCCCGGCGCCTCTTGAAGGCAGCGGATGCCAAGGGGCGCCGGGGCCACTTGTCGGAAGAACAGATGAGGGTCCTGGAACGCATATCCCCAGCGCTCCACGTCCAGGTCCTTGAGAGGCAGACCCGTCTGGAGTCGAGCGGTAAGTGTACATGCATCCTGATTGTGAGCTGTGCGTGTGGTGATTTTTCAGTAGTGTGCAGGTTGCACATCTGTTCGTATGGGGTCGAGTATGGGTGGGAGTGTACAGGGCCGTGGGGCTAACACATGCGAGGGCTGGAATGTGTGAGACATGGATGGTGCTTGTGTGTGTAGGCTTGCATGCCAAATGCAGTTGTGTGGGCACACATGTTTGGATGAATGTGTATGTAAGTAGACATGTCCGTGATGTCACGCATGTATGTTGTTTTCATCTGCATGTATCAGCACTGTGTACATGTGCATGTCTGTGTATTTGACAAGGGTGCAACAGTGATGCAACATGGATGCATGTGACAGCGGTATGTGGAAGCCTGATCGGAAGATGTGACATGGATGCCCATCTGAACACTGCGACACTTGGCAGAGGTGTACACATGCATGCAAGTGTGGTGGTGTGTGTACATATGTGGTGCACTTCCTGTGTTGCATGTGATGTCTGGCTCACCTTTGCCTGCTCATGCTGTTGTATGTGTATGGATGGTGCTGGCAGTTGCGATATGGCTGTGGTATGGCTCATGTGTGCGAGTTGAAATGACATGTGTGTTGGGGATTGTGATGCCATGTCTGAGGTTTGCCTATGCCACTCATGTACAACTGTCATGTATGTATGTGTCCATTGTACAGTGTCCTGATGCCTGTGTTTTATTTCTCCCTGTCTGCAGCGTCAACTGATGAAGAGGGCGGAGAAGGTGCTGTGGAGCACAGCGGCGGGGATCCCACCGCCAGCCGGAGACGGAAGGCCCGGCTCCCCTCCCATGTTGTCATCTCGTCGGGGAGTGAGGAGTCCGGTGCCGCATCCCAGGCCACAGCTGCCGGGGGGAGGTCCAAGAGGCAGAGGTTGGAGTTGGACTCCTCGGCAGCAGAAGGGGCAGCTGGGACCCCACAGGGCCCAACGGGGGAAGATGGCATGGAGTCATCCAGGTTGGTGGGGGGTTTGGTGGAGGAGGAGGCCGTGCAAGCAACAGAGACGGGGTCTCGAGGTGGGGATCCGACTGGTGCTAGTGGTGCAGTGCAGGACCAGGGACAGGAGGCAGCACAGGCCGCCGCGGAGGTGCCTGTGTGCAATCCTGTCCCTGATCCTGTCCCTGCATCATCCTGCACCAGCAGGGATTCCTACGTCCAGACCCGTTTTCAGGCAGGGGATGAGCTCACGACAACTGGCCTTCCTCTGCCTGCGGACGTGGCTATCCGGGTCCGGGTTGAGCCTGTTCTGAGTGGTGTGGCGTTGCGTCAAAGGGCCATGCGAGGTGACCTGCAGTCTTTTCATGAGGAGACTGCACGTCATCTCGAATGGCTCGTTGACCACGTCAGCCTGCTGGAACAGGTCACCCAGGCCGGATTCCTCCGTATGATGGGGCTTGCTACGACCCCCTCCTCAACTGAAACCCCTACGCGCCAGTCGTCCTCCGTGCCATCTTCCCACCCATCAGTCACCTGGGTGCCCTGTGGAGCTGCCTCTGACGGTGCGGCCAGGCTGGTGGAGGAGGCATCCCTGCCACAGTCGGGAGTCGGACGTTCAGCAGGGGTGGCCACATCAACGACTGCACCCCAGCCGGCGGAGGATGTGCAGGCAGCAGGAGGCAGTGCACGGGCAGAGGCACAGCAGCAGCAGCAACGTGGTGGGAGTCATGAAGGCTCAGGGCCTTCAACATCGGAGGGGCAGGCATCGGCCAGAGGGCAGGAGGACCCAGGGCAGAGAGTGTCTTCCGTGTGGCAGCGGTTGGGCCACGCCATAGATGCAGAGCGGCAGCGGGCGGAAGAGGCACGGCTCACAATGGTCAGGGCGGAGAACTCCATGCGGAGGGCCCTGAGGCGGGCCGAGTGCCTCGAGGCAATCCGCAGGGGTTTGGAGGTGGACACGTCGACGGCCCTGCGGACCCTCGGGGCCATGGAGGCGGACCGCCTCCGGGACATTGAGCAGGAGTTCGATGATGCCCTGGCCCGGGACATCCACAAGTGAGCCGTCAAACTAGCCCGCTGCCCTTGTACATAGTTATGTAGGTAGTGTTAGGTTTCATTTTTTTTGGATTTATTTTGGACCTTTCGGACATTGGCCACATTTTTGTATATAGTTTATTTTATTAGTTAGTGTAGTTAGATAGGTTTCCTTTCTTTTGTTGGGATAATGGACCCTGGCTTGTTCGTATGTACATAGTTCACTGTTGGATTGTATTTTTCTTTCACATTTTAACCATGGAGCTATGGCTTTCTTTTTTATTTCCCATTGGATTTTGTTTTGTGGACAGTGACTTTGGACACCATTACTTTGGAATTTGATTTTTGGTTTTGCTTTTTTTCACGGACATGCTTCTTTTCATTTTTGTACATTCACATTTCTGTTTCTTTATTTTTGATTCTATTTATGTTTCCTTTAATACATATTTTTTAGTGAACTTCAATGTGTGGTATCTCATTGGTTTCATGCATTTCATGATATGGGTTTTGAGATTCACTGACACCCATTGGGTGTATGTGAGGGAAATGTGTTTGTTTCAGAACTTGCAATTGGTGTTCTGTGATGTAATTGCAAATTATGAGTGGGTTGATGCAATACTCGGTGGGTGTTTTGCATTTGGAGGCTGACCATAGGGACCAGGGATCTAGATTGTGATGACATGTTGGCTGGGGAACAAGAGTTGCACATGGGTGGGGGCCTGCTGGCAGGTGCCCCACAGTGCTGGGGGGTGGGGGTGGTGGGAGACATGGGTGGGGGCTGGTGGAGGGTGCCGCTGCACTGCTGGGGGGTGGGGGGTGGGAGACATGGGTGGGGGCCTGGTGGAGGCTGCCCCTGCACTGCTGGGGGGTGGGGGTGGTGGGAGACATGGGTGGGGGCCTGGTGGAGGCTGCCCCTGCACTGCTGGGGGGTGGGGTGGTGGGAGACATGGGTGGGGGCCTGCTGGCAGGTGCCCCACAGTGCTGGGGGGTGGGGGTGCAGGGGTACATGTGTTGGACATGAGTGGGGGCCTGCTGGCAGGTGCCCCACAGTGCTGGGGGGTGGGGGTGGTGGGAGACATGGGTGGGGGCCTGGTGGAGGGTGCCCCTGCACTGCTGGGGGTGGGGGGGTGGGAGACATGGGTGGGGGCCTGGTGGAAGGTGCCCCTGGTGGCTGTGGGGGTGGGGGTGCTGGGAGAGAGGAGTGGGGGCCTGGTGGAGGCTGCCCCTGCACTGCTGGGGGGTGGGGGTAATAGGGGACGTGGGTGGGGGCCTGGTGGAGGCTGCCCCTGCACTGCTGGGGGGTGGGGGTGGTGGGAGACATGAGTGGGGGCCTGGTGGAGGCTGCCCTTGCACTGCTGGGGGTGGGGGTAATAGGGGACATGAGTGGGGGCCTGGTGGAGGCTGCCCCTGGTGGCTGGGGGTGGGGATGGTGGGAGACATGGGTGGGGGACTGCTGGCAGGTGCCCCACAGTGCTGGGGGGTGGGGGGGTGGGAGACATGGGTGGGGGCCTGCTGGCAGGTGCCCCACAGTGCTGGGGGGTGGGGGAGGGGGTGGGGAACATGAGTTGGACATGGGTGGGGGCCTGCTGGCAGGTGCCCCACAGTGCTGGGGGGTGGAGGGGGTGGGAGACATGGGTGGGGGCCTGCTGGCAGGTGCCCCTGCACTGCTGGGGGGTGGGGGGTGGGGGGTGGGAGACATTGGTGGGGGCCTGCTGGCAGGTGCCCCACAGTGCTGGGGGGTGGGGGGTGGGAGACATGGGTGGGGGCCTGCTGGCAGGTGCCCCACAGTGGTGGGGGGGTGGGGAACATGAGTTGGACAAGGGTGGGGGCCTGCTGGCAGGTGCCCCACAGTGCTGGGGGTGGGGGTGCAGGGGTCCATGAGTTGGACATGAGTGGGGGCCTGCTGGCAGGTGCCCCACAGTGCTGGGGGGTGGGGGGGTGAGGAACATGAGTTGGACATGGTTGGGGGCCTGCTGGCAGGTGCCCCACAGTGCTGGGGGGTGGGGGGTGGGAGACATGGGTGGGGGCCTGGTGGAGGGTGCCCCTGGTGGCTGGGGGGTGGGGGTGCTGGGAGACAGGAGTGGGGGCCTGGTGGAGGCTGCCCCTGCACTGCTGGGGGGTGGGGGTAATAGGGGACATGGGTGGGGGCCTGGTGGAGGCTGCCCCTGCACTGCTGGGGGGTGGGGGTGGTGGGAGACATGAGTGGGGCCTGGTGGAGGCTGCCCTTGCACTGCTGGGGGGTGGGGGTGGTGGGAGACATGAGTGAGGGCCTGGTGGAGGCTGCCCTTGCACTGCTGGGGGGTGGGGGTAATAGAGGACATGAGTGGGTGCCTGGTGGAGGCTGCCCCTGGTGGCTGGGGGGTGGGGGTGGTGGGAGACATGGGTGGGGGCCTGCTGGCAGGTGCCCCACAGTGCTGGGGGGTGGGGGGGTGGGAGACATGGGTGGGGGCCTGCTGGCAGGTGCCCCACAGTGCTGGGGGGCGGGGGGGGGTGGGGAACATGAGTTGGACATGGGTGGGGGCCTGCTGGCAGGTGCCCCACAGTGCTGGGGGGTGGGGGGGGGTGGGAGACATGGGTGGGGGCCTGCTGGCAGGTGCCCCTGCACTGCTGGGGGGTGGGGGGGTGGGAGACATGGGTGGGGGCCTGATGGCAGGTGCCCCACAGTGCTGGAGGGCGGGGGGGGTGGGAGACATGGGTGGGGGCCTGCTGGCAGGTGCCCCACAGTGCTGGGGGGTGGGGGGGGTGGGGAACATGAGTTGGACATGGGTGGGGGCCTGCTGGCAGGTCCCCCACAGTGCTGGGGGGTGGGGGTGCAGGGGTACATGAGTTGGACATGAGTGGGGGCCTGCTGGCAGGTGCCCCACAGTGCTGGGGGGTGGGGGGGATGGGGAACATGAGTTGGACATGGGTGAGGGCCTGCTGGCAGGTGCCCCATAGTGCTGGGGGGTGGGGGGGGATGGGAGACATGGGTGGGGGCCTGGTGGAGGGTGCCCCTGGTGGCTGGGGGTGCAGGGGGACATGCGTTGGTGGGCAGTAGTGCAAGTTGACATGTGGGTTGGCTGGGGGGCATGGCCATGGTGGATGGGGTGCCTGCAGGACATGTGCAGGGTAGGCCCCTGTGGTGTGAGCCACCTGCAGGGGCCGTGGAGGGTGTAGAGGGAACACCTGGGAGGACCCACACGTGCAATTCACGTGTGGTGCTCCCCGCGCCCCCCTGTAATACACGTACCCTGATGGAATCGCGTGTGGAACTTCCCGCGCACCCCTGGAATACACGTACCCTGCTGATGTTGCGTGTGATACTTCCCCCGCACCCCGAAGTACACGTACCCTGATGAGATCGCGTGTGGAACTTCCCGCGCACCCCTGAAATACGCGTACCCTGCTCGCACGGGGCCAATCGCGCGTGGAACTTCCCGCGCACCCCTGAAATACACGTACCCTGCTGATGTCGCGTGTGAAACTTCCCCCGCACCCCGAAATACACGTACCCTGCTGGAATCGCGTGTGGAACTTCCCGCGCACCCCTGAAATACACGTACCCTGCTGATGTCGCGTGTGAAACTTCCCACGCACCCTGAAATACACGTACCCTGCTGAAATCGCGTGTGGAACTTCCCGCGCACCCCTGAAATATGCGTACCCTGCTCGCACGGGGCCAATCGCATGTGGAACTTCCCGCACACCCCTGAAATACACATACCCTGCTGATGTCGCGTGTGAAACTTCCCCCGCACCCTGTAATACACGTACCCTGATGAGATCGCATGTGGAACTTCCCACGCACCCCTGAAATACGCGTACCCTGCTCGCACGGGGCCAATCGCGTGTGGAACTTCCCGCGCACCCCTGATATACACGTACCCTGCTGATGTCATGTGTAAAACTTCCCCCGCACCTCGAAATACACGTACCCTGCTGAAATCGTGTGTGGAACTTCCCGCGCACCCCTGAAATACACGTGCCCTGCTGGAATCGCGTGTGGAACTTCCCGCGCACCCCTGAAATACGCGTACCCTGCTGAAATCACGTGTGGAACTTCCTGCTCACCCCTGAAATACACGTACCCTGCTGGAATCGCGTGTGGAACTTCCCGCGCACCCCTGAAATACGCGTACCCTGCTCGCACGGGGCCATTCGCGTGAGGTACTTCCCGCGCACCCCAGTGATACACGTAGCCCGCTTGCCGTGCTGGTACAGGGTTAGCGCAGCCCTTTGCGCTGGATTGGGGATTTTGATGGCTTTTCCCTGCGCGAGAGGCGTTCTTGGGGGTGTAACTGGCGCTGCTGCAGGGTCGCTGCGCCACTGTGCGCCACGGCTGGTTTTGGTGGCTGGAATCCATGAATACGCTGTGCGCGGAAATGGATTTTAGCGCACGCGGCTGGCACAGGGATTCGCACGCGCACACTGTGCGCCAGCCGCGTGCGCCACTTGTGCGCTAAATTCTATGAATTACCCCCTAAATGGCTTTTGTAACAAGATGTGCAGCAAACTGAAGGGGAGAATAATTTTACTCTACCTTTCTTGTTTTGCAGACATAGCTTCGTGCTAAACTGGAAAAATGTGAGGAACAGCATATCTTTATAAAATCAACTTTGCAGCGTAGAAATAGGTCAGTAGCCCTTTCGATTGTAATACATGGTAGATCGAGCGTGCAAGATGAGGCAATTGTGAGGAACATGATAAACATTGAGAGATTAGTAATTGCAGATCTGCTCTTTAACATCAGAGAGTGGGGGAAGTAATGATGTCGTGATGTAGTCATGTCCCTAGCACGACAAACAGATTATTAAGGTTAGTGGCGGTCAAAACTGTTTGTCACTTGTGAATTAAACCTGTTCTTTTTACCTTGCACCTGGCAGGAAAACATGTTTTGGTTTTAGCCTTATACAGCACGATAACAGGGGTAGTACTGCGAATCACCCTGCCATGTACAATGAGTGTGTATGTCCTGCTGAAGGCCCATATGGAAATTAAAGAACGCCATATGATTGGCGGTTCTTAAGCGGGCCGAAACACAGAGGGCCTCATCACGAGTTGGGCTGTTGCCCTTTAATGCGGTGGTAACGGTATTACCGCCGCATTTAAGGGCTGGCCCTATCACGAGTTGGGCGCTAAATCGGCTGTTTTACCTCCAGCTTTATTCTGGGGGTGAAAATCCCTGTTTTCTGCGGTATTACGGCCGGCTGTATTAGCCCGCAGTATTAGCACCGAAAATTCCCCATTGGATCCAATGGACTTAATCAGGAATAGGGATTTACTGTTAAGGCCCAACCCGTGATCCGGTGGTAATACCACCGGGCCGGTCGGTGCTAGGGCTATTACAGTCGGCAGTATTACAGCCAGGAATATAGCCCAACTCGTGATGAGGCCCAGAGTGTCGACCTATGTTCTACCATGAAATCCTAATAGATGCACTTGCATAGGGAAATATCTCCGTAGGGCAAATGTTGTGGACTTATTCTGCAGACAATTGCTTCATTGTTATATACATCCAATGTATTTCTTTAAAAATAATGTGGAATGGTCATAGTGGTGCAATAAGGTTGGAGATATTGAAAACAGTCGATCAAAAGCAGCAGAAAAATATTGTATTGGTCGCCAACTTTGCGTACATTGGCACCGCCAGGCCATACAGTGGATGCATGAATGCACGTACGGCACTTTTTACAAAGCCCATTTGCACTTTGAAATTGACTTTGTGGTTTTGCACAAATCATAAATAGTGAAATGTAATGATTGTATGTTTTTTTTTTACAATTTTCTGTATTTGTGGAATAGAGCGGTTTTAATCGAAAGGTGAATGTATAGTGCAGTGATCTGTGAATACAGCGCTCGCTGTCTTTTGAGCTCAGATAACCGTGTTTGCTGGAGCACGGGGGCGCCTGTTTCCTTTTTGGTTGACATGCCAGGTTTTACATCCCCCATCACAGCAACAGGCCCTGCGAGTGCCTTTGTAGAAGAGTCCTGTTTATGCGCAGGCAGCGTCCTGCCGTGTGGCTGGAATTGCGAGTCCTGCGGAGCTGTGCTAATTCGCCACATGCGTCACCATTTCTTAGTTTTTTTTAGCAATGCATTGTCTACGGGTAAGAACATGCTTTAAGCTAATAGGCAGTGTGGGTGTCCTGATGACACTCCTCCCATCATTTAGCGGTGCCTTCATCCCTCTCATGTTTGTACACTGCAGTGTTACCACAGAAACAAACGAGCAGTCGCGAGCATTCGGGGATGACTGCACTGCACGACTCAGCAGGTGAGACAATCAGACTTCCGGCAGGGCTCGTGCACCACTGCCCGGCTGCACGCGGCGCCTCAGTGCCACGCGGGCCCTGCATCTTATGTGGAGAGGCATTGATAGGGGGGGGGGCCTAGGGGGCATTAGCCCCTGTTCTTTTTTTTTGTAGCCCTGGATAGAATCTCACGAGCTACAACCAAAAGGCTAGCTAGCCCCCAATCCTGACAGCTCCGACATTAGCCTAGCCCCAGGTCTTTTCCAGACCTAGGAACACCCCTGTGTGGATCTATGCCGCGCGCGCGGCCAGCTGTATGACGTGGTGCCATTTTGTTTGCACTGCTGACACACATAAGGAACTCAGTTTTACGGGGCACATGCATGCAAAGGGCTATTGTTTGCAATATAAACCGCATGAGCCATAGTCGGTCAGGTAGCCTTTCTTGCTGCCCACTCCTCACCGCCATTTTAGCTCTGCTATGTCGGAAGTGGGATGGGCAAAAGCCTCCATCATTCCCTTCATGTTTATCACCAGGAGCACAGGGGCTGGACCGCATGGAAGGGAGCTACATGGTACAACATTCCTCTGATTTTTAGGGGGGAAAAACCATCATTCACTTAATTATTGTTTTTGTCTCCCCCTTACTGGGGATTCGAACTTGGTCCTGTGGGAACACTCTAGTGTCACATCTTGCTGAGTTTTCTTGCAAGCACTGGTTTGCTTCTGTTTATTTCACTAGCCTGCTTGGGACGTAACCATTGCTTTAAGTGGGGTAAGAAACTGAGGGGGGTGGCCTCCTCTGGAGGCATGGCTTGCTTGATGGGCGTGGCCTAAGAATGGATGGGCGTGGCCCATTTCAGAGCTGGTCAGCAGTGCAGAATGTCCACCGGGGCATTTCTTTGGTGGTCTCCATGACACACACTTGTGAATAGTGAAACGCAAATATGGGCCTAACCGCCTTCTGCGGCCTCCGCTCTATGGTAGTGGTTTATACATGTACAGCCAGCTGCCAGATTGCCCCCTTCCTCTTCCTGCCTGGCATACCCCAGGCTATGTTTGTTCAGGGCTCTGTCTTAAGCACCCTTGTGCACACTGCTCAGACAATGTCCCGGAAGCCGAGAACTATTAAGACTTGCGCAAACCTACTGGGAACTCTTGTGCGTAGTAGGGCGGAATTATGACAAATCTGTTTTTATTAACATGAAGCCCAATGCCAAATTATTCACGCTACTAAATCCAGTGCCGAAGGTAAGTCATTCAAAAATGGCGCAATCCGCTCACCCTTTCATTAGGGCTTGCCAAGCTAGGACTATCTGTAACTTCCTCTTGTGACCCGCGTGACGGGTCACCAGAAGAAGTTACAATTTACAAAAGCTGTGCACTTCCTGCAGTGTCAGACAGCCACAGCTTCGCTCAAACAGTTTGTGCGACGCTGTGACTGGCTGGCAATTTTGCCAGTTACAGTTGTTGCCTGACTCATACATGGTGACGGCCGGCAGGCTCATCTCCCGTCGTGGCGGTGGCAGGATGATAGCCCGCCGTGGCTTGGTAGGACATGGGGTGCTCCGGCAGGGCCCCGGTTCAGTCTCACTTTTTGGAGACAGCTGGTGCCTAGGCCCAGCTGGCCCCAGCCCACTTAAGCACTGGACATAACACCTGGTCCCGAACCACCACAAAGCCTTGCACAGCAGTGAACAGTGTTTGTCTTCACTATTCAAGCAATGTCAGATTAACGTAGAATTGCTGCAGGCATAGCTCTGTGTACAAGTACCGGGGTGAGGGGTCACCATAGTCCTAGACATTTCCCTTAAGAGGTGTGAACGGTGGGTGATTAGAACAGTGTGGGTGAATAAACCTGCATGTGTTGGAGGGACAATGACTACAACTAAAGGTGGTCTTTTAAGATGCATTTTCTTCACTGTGTTTTATTCGATCTTGATAACACATTTGTAAATTACAGTGTTGGGGTGGAGGGGAGGAAAAGCAGGACACAGGTGTGGGCTCTGTAATGGAGCGAGGGAGAGTGGGGTGGGCATGGGATCAGTGGGTATAGGGGGTGGCAGAGGTGAACATTCCACTACTACTTTTATTTGTACAATTTGACCTTTCCTGTATATGACGAATCGAAGGAATTTGTCCCTTCTCCCCAACAGTGAGCCTCTCCCTTTGAGGCTTGGGACGTGAGTCCGCTTCGCAAGACCCTCCCTAGGGGTCTGTGCAAGTGGGACCTCACTGGGAGAACTCACCCTTAGGGGACAAGTACTCACATTCATGTGCGGAACTCCCTGACTCATTCCCCATGGTGGCATACATGGGAATATCCGATGTGAAGGACAGTATACAAATCGGAGACTTGGCTGCAGACAAAGCCAAGACCTACTGTTACAAACAAGAAAGAGTATCTGTCTCTTTGAAAGGAGACCTTCATTAACTAAGACGAGGAGGCTACAAGGAGAGGAAACGCCATGACATGAGGAAGCAGAGAGATGTATTCGCAAGCAGGTGAGCCTCCCTGATGGCACCAGACCTGAAGAAGAGCCCCAGACCCTGCGAATTTCAGAACTGCACTGAATGTAAGAGCAAAACGCTGGTAGCCCAGCTTCGCTACAGAGAGCCAAAACGAGGAGAAGGGAACCCATATTCCGGTGGTGGCGTGACCATGACGACTTGGTGGTGAGCAGGGTGCCCGCCCAACGACATGTGAAAGTAAGCATAGCCTCAGCTTACCAGCAGTGTTGCCGCTTTATACATAAAGAGAGAACCGGGAGCAGAACACCAGAAAAAATGAGAAGTGAGGGAGGATCACCTGGGTGGAGGGTCCTCAGAGATTGGGAGTGGAGTGTCTGCAGGTGAGACATGGAATCCCCCTTTCCCTATTTATGACCATTCTACCCCACCCCAACCTTTATGGGTTATTGCAAAACCACTCCCTTCATTTAACCATATTTGACATTTAAAAGTACTGGGACAAGGAAGAGGAGACTAAGAGTAATGCACACTATACCTACATTTTACCTCTCTGGTACTGGAATGAGAACAATGCCTGCAGAGTATGGTGAGAGTCAGGCATATCCCCTTGATTATAGTCAGGCAAACACCTGCAACCTGTTTGGGGGTTGCAAGTGTATAAAATGCGAGCCACAGAATGGTACAGGGAGAAACATGGAGGACGGTGGGGAAGAGACCAGCAGGGGACCCTTTCCAGGAGGAGGAGGCAGCGCTGGTGGGAACTGTGGAGGAGCCAGGATGTCGGCCAGCAGCCCAGAGAGGGAGCCTCTGTGTCGTAGAACTTTGTAGGAGGACGAAGGATGCCGTCCACACCCCCATCGAGGCAGCAGAGCTACCATGTGTGAGGGGCGGGCCCTTGTGGGTGAGCAGGGCTCGCAGGAGCTGGTCCACCAACCTACAATGAAGAAGCAGTGGGAGTTGCTCAGGAATGAAGCAGAGTACTGATGAATGTCGGGGGGAGAGGCACTCGATAACCTGGGCATTCATAAGAGACCCACGAATACGGTAATTAATGCATTCGCATTACAGAACTGCACAGACAGCTGAATTTAACCACAATTAATACTTATTGAATAGCGAACTGAATAACAACTTGAAATTAAATATGCTGAGTGCATATTGGAACTTTAAACCATGCATATCTATTGAATACCGAACTGAAAAAATACAGAGTGCTTTGAGAAACCTGAAGGTACTCTCACATCTACTCCCCAGGGATCTTCTGTTCAGGTGGCCACGGAAGGGTGATCGCTTTTGGATCCTGACCCTGAAGGTGGACAAGCAAGGGAGGATCGCCTGAGTGGAGGGTCTTTGGAGATTGCAGAGAGGGTCCTGAAGGCAAGACATGGTATCCCCCTTGACTAACACTGACTCACCCCCATTCCCTCAGCCTTCACGGGTTATTGTCACTCTTATCCCATCCTTTCCTGTAGTTTCCCACCAAGCACAGAGCAGAGGAAGAGGCAGCTAAGAGTAGTGCACACTTCCTATTGCAAACACCACTCTAGTACTGAGAAGAGGAAGAGGCAGCTAAGAGTAGTGCACACTTCCTATTGCAAACACCACTCTAGTACTGAGAAGAGGAAGAGGCAGCTAAGAGTAGGGCACACTTCCTATTGCAAACACCACTCTGGTACTGAGAAGAGGAAGAGGCAGCTAAGAGTAGTGCACACTTCCTATTGCAAACACCACTCTAGTACTGGGATGAAGAAGAGGGGCCTGGAGGCATCCAGTAATAAAGATCAGGCATGTCACACTAACAGGCTTATACAAGGTCAGGAAATTGAGTGTAACTCACTTCACCTGCAGCCTGTTAAGAATCGAAAAGAGTATAAAAGGTGGAGCCCAAATGTGTACAAGCAGCAAAGATCCCGGGAGACCTGCCACAGGGACTGGGCAGGACCGGAAACCCTTGAATGGGAAGGAGGGCAGCAGACGCTGCTGTATAGCAGCGGCAGAGCAGAGCACAGAGGCTGGTGGGTGCATGGCGAAGTGCCCTGTGTACAGGCGGTTTGGTTTCCCGTCCGAGAGAGCCGTTGAGAGTAGCTGCAAAGTGCAGTTTGGTTTCCCATCCGGGAGAGCCGCTGGGAGTAGCTGCAAAGTGCGGTTTGGTTTCCCGTCCGGGAGAGTCGCTGAGAGTAGCGGCAAAGTGCAGTTTGGTTTCCCGTCCGGAGAATCGCTCAGAGGATCTATGAAGAGCCAGTAAGTGTCAGAAGACACTCGGAGGAAGGGAGCGCTACAAGAGGGGCTTAAAATAAGTAATCGTCCACAAACACAAGTGAAAGGTGCATTTCATAAATGCTGAACTGAAAGAAATGTGCTATTTGAGTGAAAACAAGTAAATGCTGCATTTATTGAATACTGAAATGAAAGAAAGCTGTTGTTTCGTTAAACTACGATGTGCACAATGGTGTATGAACACTTTAAGTTAAATAGACATATCAAGTGTCACACTGCCAGAAAAATGCAATATGAACAGAACTAAAGATCTATGATGAAAGTGAAGAGATGTTTATGAGCATCACTAAGTGACAGCTTCGGGGAGATTTATGGTTGTGCAACCTGTGATGGTGGACCCTGCAGACTGACCGCTGCGCCCAGACCAGAAAGTCTCCTAATATGAAAGTTACGAACATCAAGAATCAAAGCAAAGACAAAGTTTAGGGGTCCTGGCTGCGTGACCTGTGATGGGTGGACCGTGTGGTCTGACAACTGCGCCTAGACCAGGAAACCCTGAATGGTGGAAAAGCTGCAAAGAGGTGTGAAACAACTGGTGAAGCAAACCTGAAGGTGGGCCAAGTGGACCCAGTGTTTTCTTATGAGCCTTGAACAGATGAAACAAGGTGAAAGCTCGGGTGAACTTTAAGTGGTGAAACAAGGTGAAAGATCAATTAAAGTCTTGGGGAAGGGAACCCTGAGAGCCAATTCACCAGAGAACATTATCTTTTGTGTGAACTGTGGCTACATTTGAACTTGGGGAAGAGAAGCCCAGGACTTTTGTTTGGTGTGAATTGTGATGCACTCAAACTTAAAGAAGGTAATTTCAGAACTTGACCAAACTCCATTGAAGTGAAGCTTTATTAGGACCATAATGATCTTGAGAGAAGGAACTCAAGAAGAACTCAAGCTGCAAGTAACTTAGTCTTTACTCTTGAACACTTAAATTCTGCTGAGACGATTCCCCCACTACGTTTCGTGATAGTGAGGACAAGCATTCGTTTTGACACAGACAGATTCTTATTTTGGACTTATAGATGCAGACTTTCCTTAGTTTCGTTCGGTAGGGAAAATCCCTCCTTAGCATATAGGGTAAGTTAGGCATTACGCCATCCTGATCATTAATAAAGTTTTGTTTGGAACTGTACATCTGTTGTCTGTGTCATCTCCCTTGATACAATGCCTGTCTCACACCTCTGCCTTGCATGTGCTTTCTACATCTTTAGCGGTCCAATACTTGGCATCACAAATATTCACTACTTCACTTAATCTAAGAAAAATGTGTCTTACGTGCATGGTGTATCCTCTTCAACTCCTTTTGTTCCTTGCAGTTGCTTCTCACTATGGCATCCTTTTACCTGAGCCAAGCAAATATCCTTTGTTCCTTTGTTCTTGCATGAATCTGTACTCCAGTGCTTGTCAGCTCTTCTGCCGTTCTTCATTTCCTTGAGGTAGTTTGGTTACTTTTCGCACAATGCTGCCATCCATTTTCTCATCATGGCTGCTTTACTCGCGTTATATTTCCTACATTAGCACGCTACTACGTTGTCTTATCTCCCTTGTGTTCCCTCGTATTCTCATCTGCTGTATCTCATGTCACTTAACTTCTTTGTGTATATAATTTCTTCATATTCACATTTAAGTTTGCTTCTTTGTTTCAGAGACATCTTCATTCTTTAGACACCAATACATCAAATTCAGCACATCTATTTATCTTCTCTCTTCATGACGTCACTTCTTTTCTAACTGACTTTACTTATAGTTGTTCTATGTCCAGTGGTGCCAGCAGACTCATGTCTACCATTTCAGTTCAGGGTTGCATTCGATATGGCTGTCTGAGTGCATCACGTCTCAAATACCTTTGATGTGGCATAGGGATGATACCAGGTGTGACACACAGTGGTCTCTTGCTGTTCTTCCAGCATGACAGAGTTTAGTGGGTGTGCACTGTAGATGGTGTTTACATCTGTCTCTCTATATTCCCCCCTTAAGGTCGAGTCCCCGGTCACCTCCTCAATCTTCTTCACCTGGTGTTCACACTGTGGTGTCTTTGTAATTCATATATAGTTCACCCCCCTCAAGCCACCTGCATTCTTTATGTGTTCATCCACACTCCAGGTCATCTGGCAACACTCCCCAGTTAGTTGACAGAATACCAAGCATCCCACATAATTCTAATGATCCTTGGGATAGTATTCACGGGTATTCATGGGTGGTGCGTTCAGCCTGTGCATGCTCGTCAGTCACAGCATTCATGTCAATCATTATCCACAGGCCCAATAGTGGTCCATCAGCACGATAGTTGCTCCATTCATTCCTGGTACTTCAATTATTAGCTTACATCCTTTAATTTCTCCACCTTTAGTCAAACCCCTGTTCCTGAAACACAGTGTTGCATTGTTCATTGGTAATATGGCTACAGGTCCTGCTTAATTTTCAACCCATGTTAGTATCTTCGAATGCTTGGACCATTCCTTAAGGCATCCGTCATTCGCTGTCTTCACTGGTGCCATCATCAATAGGTGTGCACTACATTCCATCATTCCTTCTTCTCATCCTGTACTGGTGGCTACTCGTCCATATATCAGCAGCTGAGGTCTCTCCCGGAATCCTGGCCGTCCTGGTGTTTCCCATGTATCTGCACAGTTCAGTCTCTTTTGTTCAACAATCCTCATTTGTGCACCAGTCATACCACTGAAGGAGTACAGGAGCATTACGCTCTTACAACCTGGATCTTTTTCCATCTTCTGCGTTTTTATGTAACCATCTTCATATGGTAATGTTTTCTTCAATATCCATCTCAAGGTTGTCCATCTTCCTTCAAATTGTCCTCCTTTCGTGCGCTAAATGACTGAGGCACTTTGTATTGTGTGTAGGTATCTCTCTTGCTATGAACGTTCTGGCTGTGCTCTTGTCATAAGGGATGAGAGAGCACACGTAGCAGCTCTCATCTGATGTTCTCATGCCCATCCCCTTCATGTGCTGATACCACATGTTATTCTTGAAATGGTCTGAATTATCAATGTATGTATTTATCCCCTCGTGATCCTCTTCAGCATCTCTCTTAAGTCAGATAATTTGTTTGCAAATGTAAAGGTCTCATTGCTGGTTGCTTCATCTATATTGTAAAACATTGCTTGACAAAATGCCATAATAGTAATGAAGAAAAGACAACACATTGTACAAAACGCAGCTACTAAAAATATTACAAATAATTCATGTGTCTTAATACATTTTGTGTACGAATTTGCCTTCTCGTTAGTAGTGTATCTCTTATTAACTGGAAAATTCCCTTTTTCTTTTTTATCAACGCTTAGTTCTTGTTATTCTTTATAACAACCACACTCTTTTACAACAGAAATTGCAATATTATTGCAATGATGATCCTGTAAATAATGGGGGCTGTTTTAGGATTTCCAAAAAAGGTGACAATATCAGTGTGTCATCTCACTAGAGCTGGATAAGATTGAAGAAGTTAAAACAGCATACACGAATGTGTGCAATGTTACAGGCAACGTACAGTATTGTGTGCTCTTATTTTTGATTTTCTGTTTTTCTTAAAACATTGTCTCTTTAACCTATAAGAAATACTGCAAAGTTTATTAGTTTCCCTTTAAACATAGTAATATTTGGAAGTTCAAATTGTTTTTATTTCAATTGTTCTTGTTGGCTCTTGATAGCCGATCTGGTCCTCATTCTCAGAACTTCTTCTCTTGCTTCGCTATCAACGGGTGTCAAAGGGTTATGGGTCTCTCTTTTGTAGGGCTTTATGTCATTCAGATGCAGATAAGCTCATCTTCCTTGGATCTCCACAGCTGTGGGAGTGACCCCCTCTAGTAGGTACGGTCCTTCAAAGCAGGGTTTATTCCAAGTGCGAACAAAACTCTTGACAAGCACTTGGTCCCCTATATACAAAATAGGTGGCTTCAATAATTCTAAAGGATTGGTCAACTGGCTGTCTTCTTGAATCTTCTTCGACCCCTCCCTCTGATTTTTGATCTGTTGGGAAATAAAAGAAACACTAGCGGTCATATTTGTCAAATAATCATGCATCTCATCCCCTTATATTTTTGCTATGCCCTGGGCATCAGTTTCTATTTGAGTGGGAGGAGCAAGGGGCACTCTCATGCAGCAATCAGTCACCAACTCATGAGGAGTCAGGTGGTGATCTGAGCCAGGCTGGTTTCATAGAGCAAATTGAGCAAGGAGTAGGCAATGTAGACATCCCTTCTTCAAAGACATTTTTATTTAAGCTATCCTATCTTTAAGGCATGTGTTTAAATGCTCACAAATACCATTTGCCTGTGGATGATAGGCAGATGAAAATGTAAGCTTTATGACTAATAGAAGAGGCACCTGTTTGAACAACTCATTTACAAAATGCGGCCCATTATCAGACCACAGGACTTCGCATACACCTCATCTAGGAAGCACCTCATGTACAAGGAACTTGGCAGCAGATGTGGCATTGTGGTGTGTGCATGGACCTACCTCAATCCATCGTAAAAAAGGACACACTACCACTAACATGTTTCTGTAGCCATTGCATAATTGCAACATGCCCACATATTCTATATGCAGAGGCTGAAAAGGACTATTAGGCCAGGGTATGCTCCTCTCACTTTTTGCAAGGTACTCCCTGCTGTGAACTTCTGACAAACAATACAGTTCACAATAAATTGTACAACGTGTTCCAATAGATTTGGCATAAACCAGTCTTATGCAATTGTGGCAGCAAGATTCACTCTGAATGTGTGCGCAGGATAGTGAAGCTGATCCAGCACAATTCTTAATAGTGCTCGCGCATGACTGGCTTTCCAGTACTATCTTGTCTCCATATAGCCTCTATGGGGGATAAAAACACCCCCATCTATTCCATAAATCTTGTTCTTCCTGTGGAGCTCAACCGTGCAGCTCAATTAACTGTACAATGGATAACATATAAAGGCCTTCATTAATCATCATACAATGTTCTGCCACTTTCTACTTCAAAACATGAAATATTGGGAAAATATGCTGCTCTTTTCGCTTCAACATCTGCGGCATTAGTTACCACAAGAAATCATTTCTGCCCTCTTAGTATGGGCTGCGCATTTCAACACAAGGATAGCCAATGAGAGTCTTAGTACCTTAATACGTTTATCCAATAGCAGCGCATGTTGCACTGGAGTGCCGTCTCTGTGAAAAAAAACCCTCATTTTCCAACATGACACTCCTGCGTGTATGGGTGACGTTGCATAGATGAAGTCAGAATACACTGTCACTTCCTCATCCTCATATCTCTGAAGTGCAGCGATAAGAATCACTAGTTCTGCCGCCTGTGCTAAACAATGTGAAGGCAATCTTGCGCTCGTCACTACTTCAAATTCACCATTCTTTTTCAACTTCACTTCACTGCCGATCCTATATGCCTTTCTTCTGTCATTTGATCAATTCTTGAGAAACCATCAATTAATAAAAGCCCCCCCCCTTACAGAGTATTATCTCTAACACAAACGATATCGTCATAGAATTCAGTATACATTGTGCAATCATGTACATACTACTCCTTTCCTACTATTTCTGCTATAAATGTTGCTGGATTCTCTACTCTACACCTAACAATTTTGATCACTGGGTTCAAAAAGATTACCTCATATCCTGATATTCTTTGTGTAGTCAATGTACTTTTGGGTTTCTCCAAATGGCAAATAGGGAATGTTCGACGAATAGCGTCATTGAGCACCCCATTGTAATACTCACAGCTTTTTCGATTACGAAGGCAGCAGCAGCTAATGCTTGGTCGCAAGGGTAATGCCCTCTCATTACTGGGTCTAAAATCTCACTGTAATAAGCCAATGTTTTGTGCCCATGTCCTAACGCTGTTTTCTGTGTGAGGACTGCTGTCATTACCACTCCATTTGAAGGCAAGAATAGATAATATGCCTTGTTAAAATCTGGAATCCCAAACACAGGGGCTGTGCAAATCACCTTTTTTAATTCTTCAAATCATTCTGTCATCTCGTCTGTCCATTTGATATCATATTTCCCTATCTGTGCTTCTTTAAACCCTTTCAAAAGTGGCCTAATATATGTGCTGTAATCAAAAGCCCAGGCCCTACAATAATTACGTAGGCCTAAAAATTGCTGCATTTCCCTCACTGGCATAGGTATCGGAATCTTCATGATCGCCTCTGCTCTCTCATGTCCCACTTTTTTCCCTTCTTGAAAGATTACTTGTCCTATGTACTGGACCTCTTTCTAACAGTACTGTAATTTCTCCTGGTCTACTTTGTATCCCTTTTCTGCCAATACTGTCATCAGCAGGACTGAATCTTCTCTAACGTTTTTCTTCTGTGTCGCTGCACACTAATATGTCATCTACATACTGAATTACTGTGCTTTCAAGCTGTTCATTACCTAGGTCCATCTGAAGAACCCTATTAAAGATCGATGGGGACTCACAGTATCCCTCTGGTAATCGTGTATGTTTCCAGTGCTGATTTCTTTACATGTTATAAATCTGTTACAGTAAAATACTTATCTGTAGCTGGAATGTTGCATAATATTGTTTAGGGGGTGTAAATCCTGAATAAATCCCCACAACCCCTTCCTGTTGATTGCTTTACTGGGTGCACAGCCGTGTTACATGGATAATAAGATGGTACCAGTATTCCCTGCTGCACCAAAGCGGAAATGGTTTCAAATATACCTTCATGTGCTTCTCTGGACATGGGATACTGTTTTGCTCGTGGTAAAATTGCTCCTGCTTTAAGCTTAATTTTGACAGCTCCTGCTCCACTCAAGAGACCCACGTCATATAGACTATTGGTCCACAAAATGCTTGCCTCTTTTTCTAAATCTTCCTGGAAGAATGACAGTTTCTTTTTTACCTATGCCATTCTCTGTGGTATCTCCATGTTCTCCACTTTTATCCAATAAGTGAGGCTTATGAAAAATACTGGTTCATCGTCTGAATTCTCATCTCTGAACAGTTCGCGTCTGTCAAATCTGTTAGTCTATACCCTTTGTCAAGAGCTACTACTGTTCTCCATGCTCCGCCTTCATCGTCTGTCCCATGAACAATCACCCTTTCCTCTCTTATCACTACTGCTTCTAATTCTATGGGAATAACCTGTCCTTCCTTGTCATACGTTGGTATGTGTGTCCTAAACAAAACATTTGTCAGGTATTCTCAGCATTTTACCTATCAATCTAGGAGGCCATATCTAACAAAATATTTACTCCATACAAAAATACTTCTGGGTTGCAATGCCCTTTGGCCTGTAAATACTAGTATACATTATTTTACATTCACATTCCTGGAGTAGAACAAATGATCCCTTTGTCAGTAAATGATATTGTCATGTTGAGTTTTGTCATCACATCACATCCCAATATGTTAACTGGAGTCTGTCGGGAATGCAATAGTGGCATAAACACGTCATGTTCTCCTATTGAAATTGGTAATTCATCAGTAAAAGGAACTAAACTCATAGCCCCAGAAAATCCCTGCACATTCATGGCAATGCTAGACATTGGATACTTTCCCTCCTGAACACAGTAACGAGTTGCTCCTGTGTCTACAAGAAATGAAAATGTCTTGCCTCCTATCGTTACCCTGACCCTTGGTTCCTCTTGGGGGTCTGGCATCACTGATAGTACTGAACACATCAGGTCACTCTGTGGGCTTTCCTATTGTGGATATAAATTCATTCCTGTACCCATAAAAGGATTTCCTCCCACTACTATCACACTCCTTATCCTCGGTGTATATGTTTTTGTGGCTCCTGTATTCGTATTCCATTGTGGCACCTTTTCCTGGTGTGCCGGAGTGTACTGTTGGGTTTGTACTTGCTGTGTTTGCATAGGCACATGCTGTGATTGCCCTTGTGGTGAATGTGATTGCAGCAGAACCTGCTGCATTTTCTGTATTTGCAGCACACACGTTTGATGCTGCATGTGATCTTGGACATAATACTCTGGGGGTTCCGTACTATACTATGAAAAATAGCCCGTCCCCCCTCTTGGAGCTTGCTAATTCTGCTGCAAATCCCCTCTACTTCAACATGTGTGAGCTATATGTCCCATTCTCCCACAATTTCAGCATTGCTGCGGCTGTCCTCCAGTAAATCCTCCTCCCCATTGAGGGTTTTGAAATATGCTTCCTTGTCCTCTATATCCACTCCCTCTGCCACATGGACAGATATGGTACCCGCCCTGATCTACTGGGTATACTGTATTGATTGGCAGTGTATGCTGTAACTCCTGTGTAAGCACCCCTTCACCACTTGTCAATACTGCTGCTTCTAGGGTGAATTTCAACAACTATTTCTGAACTAACTTTGCTTCCCCAACCTTGCTATTCTCAGCTCTTTTCTTATTCTTATCTTGTAATAATTGACAATGATGTACAATAGTCAACGGTATTTCTGGCCATGGCTTTGCTTCCATCCCTACTTGTTTTTTCATCACCTTTGCAATGGTAGTATATAATAGAAAGATGCAACAGCTTTATCCCATGGTTCCCTCGTCTCAAGAAGCCAATGCTCTATAATCTCCTGAATGTAAGCAACCAGATCTTCATTCTCTCCCATTTTCTTTGTCATGATCATGCCCATATCTGACATGTCAGGGTACTGTGCCCTAAGTGCCGTCCATACATCTGCCCTACATTTATTAAATGGTGCTAAACTGTGTGTCATGTTTTGTGCTGTCACACTTGCATATCCCGGTCATCTCCAAATTATGTCAGCTCTCTCCCCTAGGATAGCTATTAATAGGCCCTTTATATCATCCACGGCTTGTGTCATTCCTGCTGTTATTCTTTCTTATTCATAAATCCATTTCCCTGCTCCTGTGGACATACGAGGTAATTTGCATTTTAAATTTCTTTGTCCATCTGCGGCTATGGTATATATTGTGGGCGTCCTCCCCCTTTCTCACGTGAACCCCGTTCTATAATCGTATACACCTACGCTTCTTGTTTTCCAGGTAGGACTATTTTCACCCTTTTGTCTACGTTCTGGCAATTACCTCAATCTACTTACATAAGGCAAGCATATTTCCCCTACACTATGCAGTCATCCTTGTGGTCATTCGGGATAGGATATAGGCTCTGGTGTTTTTATTTATGGTCCTTCTACATCTGACCACGTTACCCCTCTTCCTATGTCTGGGTCTATTGAAGAGCCACATGTGCCCTCTTCTTGTGCTCTCTCGTTTCCTTCCCTTATCCCAATTGGTATGGCTGTTATCCCTTTCCTCATTGTCGAGATGTAGTCTACCGTTCTGTGCTTGGGCTGTGATAGAGATACAGCTGGAATCGTATCTTGGGGCTTTGTTTGCCGTGCCCTAGATGGGAAATGGGACCGGCAGAGAACTCCAACACAGGCCTTTGCAGTGGACCTTGGCAAGTGGCCGGCTGTGCCTCCTGGCTTGTTGTTGCAGCCGGAGGTGTTTCAGCATTCAGCCAATCAGCGCAGTCATAGTTGGGGGCAGGCTGGGAGCTTGCTAGTGGTGTTTCTGAGGCGACACCCATCTACTATTGATTATTTCTGTGTCCCAGTGAACTTCTGGGGGAAGCGAGGGGGTTTAAAGTGGTGACCGACATCTGTAGCAACCACTTTCTTGTTCAGCTTGTCATTAGCTTGGGCCTTGATATTGGCTTTGGCCAGAGAGATGTCTCATCAGGGCAGGCTCATTTGCCTCACGTATGTGCAACTGCATCAGGAGGCAGGTTGAGGTGGGATAATGATAGGAGGGAGAAACTATTGAGGAAGGCTGTTCAATTGGGCTCAAATTAATTGGAGGTTGTACTGTCAGGGTATGGGGAGCTGAACGCCACATTAAAGGAGTTTGGATCCTTATTGCAGAATCTGTAATTGGTGTTTATCTAGGTAGCAGATAAACAAAGAGTACTACCACGGATGGGATGGTTTGACCATTTATTTATTTATTTATTTATTTATTTATTTATTTATGTATATGTTTGTAT